>NW_018128467.1:35720-69506 GCF_001952655.1 Monopterus albus
CTGCTGGCCCGAGTCGCTGAGTCACGTGAGATATCAAAGCAAGAGGGAGGGGTGAGGGGGAGGGGGAGGGGTGTTGGTGTGTGTCTGCTTCGCTCTACAAGCCTGGCATACAGGCACAGGCACTTACTTAGAGATGCAGACAGACAAGATAGTTAGGTCGCCTCTTCGAAAAAACATACGGGAGTAAAAATTCAACCAAAAGTATCGATATTTTTGTCGGGGTATCGATCAATATCAATACTAGCGTTGGAATCGATAGTATCGATATTAGGATCGATCCGCCCACCCCTGCTGATGACACTTTTCAGTAATTTCTCAACCAAATGACTAATTTATTTGAGAAAACTGGCAGATTAACTGATGGTGTAAAAATAACATTTGTAATTAAGGAAGTTCCGTTAATAGCAACAGTTCAGGATATTTCTATAAAGCCATTTAGTTTTTGGATTGGGATGGTTTGCTACGACAGATTTTGGGCTGTGAACAGATTGCATTTATTGATGACATGAATCAGACTGTCGGACCGAACATCAGGAGTTCAACAAAACATTCAAATAAGCCTTAAAACAGACTGAACTCGAGGCTGATTTGTGGACAAAAAGCAAGCACATCAAGTTGCAATGAATTACTCATTTCTGGGCTCATAAAAGTATCATAAGGCTTCACAGTATATGACTAGTGATTGGGAAACTGATCAGGTCAACTGAAATTAACAGGTGTAGTGACAGTCAAATCTACGGCAGCTGAAAGAGTTCAGTACAGCTACAAAAACAACTCTGACAAAACAAAAACTCCATTTAGGAAAAGAGCTGCAAATATACAAAACCCAAATATATTAAGCAACATGTTCTCCAGCCTGATTATATCACATTAATACATTGCAATTATAGAAAAACACAGTCTGGGGGACACTAAAAACAGATGAACATGCTCCTAATTAGAAATGCATAATCACAACACAACTATCTTTGCTCATTAACGATCGTCAGCTTTTACTGTCCCTAAGAAACTTGCATTCTATTGGTGTTGCAGTGTTTTTGTATTTGCATTTCTTTTTGCTTACTTCTATATTTAGCCATGTAACAAGCTACTTATCAGAATGCATGTATGATGTCACACTAAACCTATGCGTGCACTCGAACAGCTGCCTGCTGTTTGAGTGCACGCACTAAGACAACAGTAGAATGGTGAATATCTGAATCAACAGTTTACCCACCTTTTTAGTAATGCATCTTCTTGGCACACATCATACTTGCCACAACATTATAAAATGTAAAAAGTCTTAAAAGGTAAAATGTCCTTATTCCAGAACTAGAGACTTGATATTTGCTCGTTGTTGTGATGGTGGTTTACCTGATGATGATCAGGTGTAGTCATTGTAGTCATGTTGCCCACCTTTTTGTTGATCTTTTCTCTCACACAGGGCTCAATTATATTTCTCTGCTTTTAAACGGAGGTTTCAGGTCCTGTGCAGAGTTGGTTTATAATCCGCTGATGTTTTTAGGGGCCAGTCAGCAAGGCCCAGTCTGGAAAACTGTCGATCTCTCCGATCTCACTCAGCTGTTGGTCTCCATGTGTCAGTGTCAGCTTGTAGCGTAGACGCAGCTTATGCTGAAGAAAGAAAGGCTGAATTTTAGGGAAACAGCTGAGAACTTTTGAATTTTTTAAAATATACGGAAACTCAGTACTGTACATACTGTATATTATAATGTCTAATTCTAAGAATAACATGTTTATTTGAAGCTTTCATGTTAAGAACCGGTATGCTGCATGTTGTATTTTCAAGGTACACCAAAATCTAGTAAGATCATCTACTCTACATGTGGTACCTGTGGTGTAAGTATGACATTTCTCTGTGTTGTTCTGCATGACAAGCACTGGCATGACAACATAATGCCCCGCATGCCATGTACCACAGTGGTGGGACATAATAAAAATCATAATTATGAACATAACACACATAAAATCTAAACTGTGCCTATTAAAATAGAATTAAAGAGATGAGTCGCTAACATGTTCACATTCATGAACTCACATTATGAGGATTAGCCAACAGGAGGACTTGCGAGATGGCAGGTGGAGGCAGGAGAGGGTTATAAGGAGGTAGGTGTGTCCCTGAGGCAGGCTGAAGTTTCACTAACATCATCTGCAAAATGACAATTAATTAGATATTCAACTCTTAAATAACCTTCATATTCTGGTCAATGGCACAACTTCTTAGAAATGGTACTTTCACACATGACACAGCTCAGTGCTGGAGAGTTGGAGCAGAAAATACTGTACATATGAACTAAAACTATCTGGTTTATAATACATGTAAATGATTAATCAATTAACTGCAGTTAAAAGATTTATTGCAAATACTTTAAAGAGCCCATGGCGCTTTTCCTTGTATTCTGACTTATCTTTACAATGTTACAACGGTGAATTATCATCTTGGATGTGACCTAAAGCTCAAAAGATGAGGTGCACATACAGTATGTTGTAGTATTTCTATGCAGAAGAAACTCTCACAAACTCTCATTCATGAGACTTTTTTTCTAACAAAATTAAGTATTAAGTGCTAGTTTAAGGATCTCTTTGAATGGTCATAATCTCCAGGCATTTGCAAACTCATGTGAGCTTACCTTAATATAAACAAATAAGATCGAATCTCAAAGTGAATTTTGTGTAAGGGCAACATGTCAGCAACAAACTACTGGAGGGACTGGTTTGACTTCACACCTGTGTTACATATTTTTAAAAAGCTTTTGAATTGTAAATACAATGTGTATAAATCTTTTAAAGACTCCACAAATTAAGATGGTGTCTTTTGGGTTTGTTACCTTGGGAACAGCAGCTTGAAACAGGAAGTTTTTCACATCAAAGGCAGATGTGTTCACGGTGGAAATGACGACCACTGCAACATCTGGATGACCTGGTGGAGAGTCTTTGGCAAAATGAAGTGACACATGGATGCCGCCCTGGTCGTATAGAGTAACTGGTTCCAGCTGACCTACCACAAACAAGACGTTTTGGACAGGACATCCAGTGGGCAATTAACATAACAGATGAAATGGCTGTACTGTAAATAAATCAATAGTAGCAGAATAATATTAAGAAATTCAAAGCCATAAAAAGGGCTAAACTAGCTGTTTCTCCATATAAACTGTACGTGGCCTTTGGTGCATACTGGGTCTGACGGTCTCCATTGGTACACGGATGTCTTTCAGTGAGTGAGGTGGACACAAGCTTTCCCCAAACACTTCACTTGGTTGTTTCTGTGCCATGTGCGGTGATTGTAATCCTGTGAACTGTTGATTTTGGGGGAGACCCCTGATAAGGAAAAGAGTCTTGGTTTAGACATAGTATGGGTTAAAAAAAGATAAGACAATTCAGCGGTGTTACATTTGGCTTTGAAATTCAAGCAAGATGCTTTTGTCATGTATATCTTATAAAATAGTCTGAGCATGTTAATGTTTTTCATGTGCTCCGTCCCGTTTCTTACATAAAAAAAAAAAAAATTGATTCCTCTTTAAACAAAAAACATTTGTCACTGTCAACTTTCTCTGCATCCACAGGACAGACAATCTAATCCACCTGTAGGCTTTCAGGTATTTAGTCTGTTGTTTACAACCATAATTACCAAATATTCGTCCCGTTTATTGTGGTAGCGCTCCCCCCACATCCACGAGCTCTCAGAAAAAGGCCTCTTCCTCCATTCTGCTCAGCAGTCACTGGAACATCTCCATTAAGCTAACAGCAAGAACACATTTTAAAAGCTCTCCCAAATAAAATCACCTTTAAAGCTATGTTTTTAACCTGAGTCCAGCCTCACCTGCATTAGTTCCTCGTAGTACGAGCTTTGTGTTTCTTGAACCCGTTTTGAGACCAGATTATCAAACTCTGTAATTATACAGGACATTACATAATGAAACACATTCATCACAATAAACCAGATGTATGTACAAATGGAGGTTTACCTGAATCATTAAAGCCTGAGTCAGCTACTGAATGGACAGTGTTTTCCAAACCAGAGGAAAAGAGAGGCGAAGAAGATTTACAGGAGGGTGGCAAATCATTTTTTCTGAGAGTCTGTGGAGTGTCCAATACTGACAGGTCGATAAGGTGGTAGCTTTTAATTGCCCTGGGACTTGTAGGAGCTGGAGGAACAAGAAGAAACAGGATAAAATACAAGCAGAAAACAGCAGGGCCTAATACAAAAGGTCATGGTTTTTTCCACACAGAATTCTAGAAGAAAAACACAAGGTATACAAAGTGAACCTACCTTTATTTTTATCCACCACTTCTTCCTCACTTCTGCTTCTTTCTCTTCCACCATTACACTCCGTCTTCCCAATCCGGTCTCTGTAGGCATTTACTACAAGTGTTAGCTTGTCATTAGCCGCCAAGATCTGTGCCAGAGCGCTGTCGTCGTCCATCGTATCACTGGCCAGGCGAAACAGACTGGGCCTCAGCCGGTCACAGCGTTCGTACAAGGCCTGCAGCAGCGAGAGGGACAGATCAAATGCTGGGTAACCTGTATTTTCTCACTTTCACATAAAAATGTGTTGCTCTGAGAAAACATCTATAGGTTAGCTGAACCCAGCATGACATTCTTGACTTAAATGTCTCACTTTAAGCTCTGGTTTCGTGAACCCATGTTAAACTAGATATGAAGTGGACAGCACTCATCAAAATACTAATCTTTATTTAGCAATACAGATTTCAACACAAGAGAGAGAACAGTATCACTTGTGCCAAAAGATTTTGCTCTCTACACATTCAAACAGATGATAATGAGATTAAAGTATGTGGTAGGGCTGTGGCTAGTGATTATTTTCATTATAGATTAATCTGCCTATTATTTACTCGATTAATCTGTAAAACATCAGAAAACAGCATCTTTATTGACGAGCTTCCCTTATTTGGCATTTTAAATATTCATCAAGCTCTTCAATGACCCCTTGAGCCCTGCATGGAAACGTTTCTGAACTTATTTTTTTATTCAACTAACTCCTTTAGCTTGTTACCAATTTGTATAAATTGCTTAAGCTCCATTAAAATAACCAAAATGTAATGTGACCCAAAAGCAAACTGCACACTCGAACCTGAAAATCATTAATTAGGAAAACAGCTCTGTCGATGGCCAGTAGATGGCGATAAAACAACAACAAACCAAAGTTCCACTTTGCCATCTAAAATCTAATTACATTATATGGCCAGCCCTGCACAGCTGGTCGAATGCCTCTCTGTATTTTGTTCAACAAACCTTCAGATCATCACTGGGCTGTAATGAGGACCCAGTCACTGTCTGCTGGTCCAGCAGTTCTCTGAGCTGCTTGGTGCTGCTCTCCACTTCCTCCAGAGTAGATTCACGTTTCAGCACCTTCTCTACCTTCTCCTGCTCCTAAAACAAATCAGACACACACATATAATTCATATATTTAATTCTGCCTGACTGTATGTAAGGACTATCACACTATTCCTCACCTCTTTCATGGTGCTTTTAATGAGTCTGTTGGCAGTTTCCAGATCCTCAGGACGGCCACTTTTCAATAACCTGGCTAACAGCTGAAGGCACAGTGACGTATATTAGCTGGATGAAAACTTCATGACACATTAGGAGATATCCTGTTAAAAACACACACACACTCACCTTAGCCTTGTCCTCCTGGTCGAAAATAGAATCTGTGGTTCTTTGTGGTGGAGGTGCCATTATAAGTGTGTCTGGCAGTTTGGGATCTTTAGTCACAATACCTGAAATAACACAATAATAAAAAAAATGACAAAAAAGGGTAGGATGGTTATATTATTGAAAGAAGTACACATATCAAATTAATAACGCATTGTTAAATATGTATAAACTAATATTTCTCATGAATAACTAGTTTTGCTGGAGAGATGCTCGCCTTAGTGTATGCCCCACCATGACAAAAGGATAGATATGATCACAGTACTAATACACAGTCACAGATGCCAGCACAACAACATATTGTCTCATATCAAGTGCTGTAGCAGAGAGTCCTCGAACCTGGAACTGAATTTTTGCACTTCTGGTTCCCTCAATCTGAAGTCAATGAGTTTTTGGTTAGATGCCTGAAATAAGGTGTCTGGTTAACACAAGGCCAATACATTCTGTTTCATTCTACAACATAAAATGTCAGTAAATAACCCATTGTTGATTTTTTTTATGCATCTCAAAAAACAGCGACTGCTAAAACCTAAGTCTAACAATAGTTTTTTACTTCTGACGATTGTATTTAGGCTTCAAAAATCATAAAACTGATGTTCACTAGTAAAGATTATCTTGCTGAACAAAACATGTCAGTGTCGTAAAATGTTGTTTGTCACAGAGTTTATTTCCTGTAATAATCTAAAAGCCTATGGAAAAATCCCACTGTCTTTTTGTCGATGGAACCAGGGTAATGCTAACTTCTGGGTTGGGCTACAAAAATTCATCATCCCTACGACACTCTATACCACGTACCATAGTGGTGGGACATAAAAGTGCACCTTCTGCATTATGTGCATCAAAAGCAACTGTGCTCCGAGCACAGAACTGAAAACGTATTGGTGTTTTTATGTGTATACTGCATCCAGACCTTGTTTCTTGAGCATGGAGTAGGCTTCCTGAATCTTGGGTTCTTCTGTAAGCCAGAGCGTCCAGCCATAGAGAACCTCAGTCACTCTGTCTTTAACTTTCTGAGGAGTCCAGGAACCAAAGTACTGCTCAGGAAAGATCAACCAACATCAGTGTCATTACTCAAAAAGAAGCTTTCATGTGGGCAATTCATTCTTTTTTTTCCTGTCTTTAACTGCTGTACCAGTTAAATAATTTCCTTGCCCATAATCTGTCATGGGGATCTGTTAATATACACTGTGTAAAATTAGTTGTTTACTTTCTTTATGAAGTTAAGACACCGTCTCAAATCATTTGATGCCATTTTTATTGTATTCTTGTGGGCACTTTTTGGAGTTCTCATAATAACAGATTGTGTAATACGGTGTTTAAATGGGATGGGGTCAAACAGATTTATCATTTTAAAAATCATTAAAAAAAAAAACAGATTAAGAATACATGATGCTTCTTGCTTCCAGCTACCAAGAACGCCTATTCCTCTCTGATCAGCAGTACCTTGGGTGTTAAGACTTTGATGAGCTCGTTGAGAAAGCGAAACTTGGCAGCCTCTTTGTGGAATTCCTTGCCACAGTTGTTCATACAAGCCTCAAGAACCTGAAAAGCACCAAACCAGAAGAAGTCAATAACAGAAGCTTTTTCAACAAGTGAAAATAAGAGAGGAAATACTTTCGTTCTTATACAGCACAAAAGAGAGGGCAGATTTTATCACAGCATGTTTGTAGTTAACCACCAACATATCACATGAAATGGAGGCACATGAGCAACTCTAGGCTACGGTTTAAAGTGAAACACTGCAGCTTTTTTTAGCTTATAGACAAACTGTGTGCTGGCACATCAGATTCAAGTACAGAAAAAAATTCCTCGTGTGACTTGGTCACAAGACTGAGACTGAATTTAAGCAAAGAAATTTCTTTTCAATATAGGGACTGTATCCTTAAATATGCTGTGATAAATGCTACAAGCCGTGACAAACATCATTACATAGAAACAGATATACTCTATGCCTACACATATCGCAACCGGTTTGTTAAAATATTGAACTTTAAAAAGGAAGAACAACTACGTTCAGAGATTAAAAGACTGAAGACAAATTAAAAACACATTGTGCATTGTACAACACCTGTGTAATATAGACAGAATATCTTGAAATGAGGAGTCTGATTACATACAGTCAGAGCCTGCAGAGCCTCTTTCTCCTGTGGCGACTGGATTTTATGAGCAAGAAGACGAATGGCGATCTGTGGCCTGAAAGCAGAACATGAAGTTTTAAATCATATCAAAATGCCAGAAAAAAAACTGAACATGTTATGGAAACAGTAAAAGACAGGCTGCCATGTTGCTGCCAGACATGGTCATGCTTGTTTAAACCTAAAACATATAACTCAAACATTAAAAAGTAGGACCAATTAATGTGGCATGACTTATTTGTGTGTACTTTTTCCAACCATGCTGGCTTTGAATGTACTCTGCATTATCTTTAGGCACTGATACCGGGCAGAGGACAAGGGCAATGTAAAGTTCCCCTCACCCTTGCACGATGGTGTAACTAAGCAGAGATGATCGCAACATGGATGTGAAGCAATTGTTTCTCCAGCACCACCACAAAGTAACTTCCCAAAGCCAGTGGCCTGCACTGAAAACTTCCATTCACATTCAGAACTTGAAAACAACTAAAGCCATGCACTATCTGAGAATTATTAAACTGTAGATACAAATAAAAGTGCTCTTCTTACCCATCAACCTCTTGGTTGACGAGCTGGTAGAACCCCTGGATGCAGTCCCATCTGTCTTCCTCATTATTTGGGTCTGTGGCCTGATCTGGAAAAAATCTTTTGTCTGAACAGTCCAAACTTGAAATATATTGGATTTACTACAACATATGACAAGGAAAAGCTGCCAATTGGTACATTTTAAAATATGGAACAATGTATTTTATGGCATTCTTAACTGATTAGCTGGTGACTCATTTAATTTAAATCAACTAATGAATTAATCCACTAATCTCTGACATAGTGAAAAGAACAGGAGCCCATTAACAACAAATACTTACACATTTCATTTTACTTTGTATATTTGGTCTATACTTGTGTTTCTCTGTGACATTGTTACGTTTATTCAGATAAAACGTAAAAAAAAAGAAAAATCAAATTTGGGAAAAAAAAAAAAGCTACCGCTGTGAGCGCGCGCATGACTCGAGCGACTGCTGGGCACGCGCTAACCAACTTCCTGTTCACTTTCTGCAAAATGTTCAAACACAATTTATTAAAATAAAATAAGCAGACACGTTCACAAATTACCCCCAGATAAAACGTCTAATTACAGAAATTAAACCCAAGTGACGACACGAGCCATCGAATAACGTGACGCCGCCTAAAAAAAGCAGCGACAGTTAGTTTATATATAGGATGACAACGTTACGACGGCTCGCTCGGATATACAACCAAACATCTTAAAAACATAAAAAAAAGTTTTCCTCTCCGATTTTTACTTACTGAGCCATGACTCAAAAGTAGCCAGACTGTCACCGGTCGCCATTGCCTTGAATCTCCTGCTGAGCCCAGAGATATTTAGCGCTGGTCTGAAGGCGTCTCGGGGGGGAAGGTGTCAAACTACGGTGACATGTGACAGTGACGCCCTGTCACACTCCTGACACACTTTATAAGATACACAATCCCTCCCCTCAGTGTTTGATGGTGATGCGAGATAATAAAATGAAATGGTGTCATTTACATAAAACATAAATAGATATGAACAAGTAAGTTACACAAGCTGTGGCAGTATACAGGCTATAGGAGGTATGTCTGGGTCATACATCAAGTGGAACATAACTATTTTCCATAACTTATTTTCACAACACAGTTGTTAGTCAAGACGCTTGACCAACCATGTGAAATTAGATCATTTCTCTTTTTAATATACACTGTAAAAATGGTTTTGTAGTTATGGCAGAGGTGTGGTGGAACTTTGACTTAACTGCAGCAAATGGAGCCTGTCTTCAAATGTTAATGGACTGTTACTCAACAGTAATTGGGGGAAAATGATTTGCAACAGGTATCTCTCACCACCAGTGGTGCTCTTGAAGGGGAAATCTGTCCATCCATCCATTCAATACCTATACCCCTCATCCTGAAGAGGGTGGTGGGGGTCTGGAGCCAATCCAGGTCGCCAGTCTATCACCGGACTGGCACATAGAGACAGACAACCACACACATCCACATTCACTCCTACGGGCAGTTCAGTCACCAATCAACCTAAGCCGTAGGTCTGGGTTGTTCGGGAATCGAACCCGGAACTGAAGGGGAAATAATATACAACAAACTACCCCTGTCCATGGATGGAATGTGGCAGAAGCCAGTCCAATCAAGGCACTCAAAGTGGATGGGAAAGAATAAAATGTCTTTAATGAAACTGGCCTAATACATTAAAATACATCATGTATCAACACACTTGCCTTCCTCAGCATGTCATCCTGAGGAAGGCTTTTTTTTTTCTGTATTCTCCAAGAGCCTTGATGGGACTACTTTCTGCCACATCCCAACCACTGTCGGCCCTGTGATAGACTAGCGACCTGTCCAGGGTGGACACCGCCTCTCGCCCACTGTCAGCTGGGTTTGGATAGATGAATGGATGCCTACTAACTATTTTCCAGGTACAAACATTCAAACATCACTCCGTTTAAGCATCATAAGGTCTTAAAGAAGTGTTGCAACAGCAGATGTGGAAAACATATGGAAATTTGTCAAGCACATGAAAAGAAAGTCTCCTTCACTGAAATAAAAAGGGGACAATTAAATGAGAGAATAGCTGCAGAGGTTAGCAGGGATGTTTAGAAGTGTTCCTCACCTTTTCTCTCAATAGGAGCATGGATCAAGCCGGTGCTCTCGTTGACGTGGTAGGTCTTCTTATCAAACTGCAAAGTCGGTTCATCCTCTGTGTCATTGATGTTGACAATGGCGCGCGTGTTTCCGCCCAGCAGTGCATACACAGGCATGCTCAGCTCCACGTGGAAGCTCTCGGCTCCCTCAAAAACCTTGTCATCATTAATCACTATGGTGCACAGCTTGATTTCCTCACGCTCATCAAACTGTACCTAAGAATTAATGGGACAATAGTCGTGTTGGTCATGTGGCTTCTCTCATGACAGAATAACAGCAATGCATTAAACCAAAGGACACAGATGATGGAGGATGCAGAATAGGAACCTCTTGTATTCTTTGATTTTTAAAATGCGTCCCAGAATCGCCCAGTGTGAGGTTAAGCAATGTAACTCTCAACATACAGGCTGTGTCCTTATTAGCAGACATCGTCTTCACTTGATTTCCGTCAGCCCATGAGGCACAGGTTGTTTGATTAGTTTCTGAAATCGATGGCTGATCTCTGCAGGCCCCAAAGACACCATCATCTCGGCTACGCTGGGCCCTTGCTGCAGGTCAGAGGGGACAGAGGATCAGGAGTCAGTGAAGCAACGCAATCACACCAGTCACCGCAACAGATAGAGATATAGAGATATATATATATATATATGTATATATAGAGAGAGAGAGACCTCTGGCAAACGCGGTCACAAATGACTTCCTCCCCCCATGTCTGTGCAGAGTTTACTGTGGTGAGAGAGTCAATGCAGCATTTCTGAAGTATTACTCATGACTATCATTTGAATCATATGATTTTAAAGTTTAGCTTAGTCGTGCCACAGATGGAAAAGGACACGTGCAACAGTCCAGTCTTTTTTTTTGATTACTGCAGCCAAAACGTCTGATTTGCTGAGGTGCGGTTTGAAAAATTAAATGGCAGAAATGAAAACTACAAATGAGCTGTATAAAATGGTTCAAAGGTCTCGTCCCTGGGTTTGACAAAACAACACAAATGCAAACATAAGGCTAAGAAAAACAAACATGTTGTTCAGTGTTTGGTTTGTTAACTCAGCCTCAGTGAGATCCAGACAACTGCAGTTTTCTTTGGTGTGATCTGACTTTGTGTCATAGAGGTGGTTTTACTGCAATGCATTGTAATGCTGGGCAAGTATGGTGAGTGACTAAACTCACAAGTCTTCTTTCATTGTCATAGTTTTAAGCAGATATATTGTGGGCACTCAACATAACTGCACAATCTCTGGTGAATAATATGGGGCTGGCTTCATTAGTGTTGACATTTGTGAAACTGGGATATTACGGATTTGTACAGGGCTGCTTAAAGAAAAAGCTATAACATTTACTACAATTAAAACATAACCCTTGTGTCGGTTCATCAGAATACAATAGTAGTTTGAGCAGTTTTGAAAAGTGCCTTGTGAGCTGTCCCCGATGCAATGTCATTTTTTTAGGCATGGTAGATTTAATCAGAGTCAGAAGAAGGATGCAAGTTCAAGACCTACCACCTCTACTAAACCAGTTGCAGACAGGAAACCCTCTAGTGTTTGTATGTGTCATAATGTACATGAAGCCTTCAGGTACCTGCAGACCGCTGAGAGCCAAACGTAACAGCTTCATCACGTCTTTGTACTTTGTGCCTTTGACCTGTTTAGCCAAAGTCTTCAGGTCTTTACTGAGCTCATCCACTGCCAGCGTCTCACCTCGCTCTTCTACTAATCTAAACACACAGACATACAAATGTGTGTAATCCTGCTAGAACACTGTCGTCATAAAGCGAATCGCAGTTAATGTTACTCATACTACACACTTCAGCACTAATGAGGCGATGTGCTGGGCTTCTGCAGTGAATGCTGCCACCTGCTGGCTGGAGAAGGAAGGACGCACCCACAAGTAAGAGTACAGAGGACTTAGGAGTTCCTTCAGGGAGGATATGTGACCCTGTAGGGGAGGGAAGGAAGTATTACTGGAAAAACAGGAGAACAGAAGTGAGAAATCAGCATTTGATCACCAGCAGATACAAACAAACAGTAAAAAGAAGGTTACTGGACTTAGAATAAAAACATTTATCTTTTTCTCACATCCATTCTAGAGTGAGTTAAATACACAACGTCACAGCAAATAATATCACACCCCTGTCCGTTCTTTGTGGGAAAACCAGCCCCACAACGTCACAGCAAATAATATCAAACTCCTGTCCGTTCTTTGTGGGAAAACCAGCTTTGGGAGCTGCAAGAAGGAAACTTTAGCCCAAACAATAACTGTTCAATTTTGTTTCTATTTTTTTAATTCATTAGTCATGCAGGGTAGGATTTCAGATACAAAAATATGATTGGCTTCTAAAATATGGTGTATTGTTAAAGGACCAGTTCACATTTTTGCAAGTATGTCCTAAATTAAATCAAAAGAGCTATTTATTATGTGGAATGTTTTTTGGGTCCTTCTTTTTGCATCTGAGAAATGTATATGACTTTTTCACTGGAAAGTTTTTTCCTTGTGACTCTACAACACATTTGTATGTTGGGAGTTCGTTAAAACGGTTTTTCCCAAGTAAAGCACAAAACAATTTGCATAAAAACATTTGAGGTACTTCCCATCCTTGGGTGCATGGGGCCACCTGGTCCCGTGAAGTCTCACAATATTGAACAAAGCAAACAGACCATATGCAAGTTTTCAACTTTTATATAATAAAATATCTGTAATACTTTAAGTATTATTTAAGTTCAATCAGTAGGGTGCAAGTCTTTTTTTTTTAAATGCGTCCCAGAATCGCCCAGTGTGAGGTTAAGCAATGTAACTCTCAACATACAGGCTGTGTCCTTATTAGCAGACATCGTCTTCACTTGATTTCCGTCAGTCCATGAGGCACAGGTTGTTTGATTAGTTTCTGAAATCGATGGCTGATCTCTGCAGGCCCCAAAGACACCATCATCTCGGCTACGCTGGGCCCTTGCTGCAGGTCAGAGGGGACAGAGGATCAGGAGTCAGTGAAGTAACGCAATCACACCAGTCACCGCAACAGATAGAGATATAGAGATATAGAGATATATATATATATATATATATAGAGATATACACAGTATACTGCCATCACTACAATATATGTGTTTTGCATACTTCTTTATTTTGCTGACAATTTTATTCACAGGCTTTCTGCAAATGCCACACAAATTCAAATTCATGCCAACTGATATTGTTGCATCCAGTAGATGTCCTAGAGCAAATGAAGCTTCAAGAAGCTGTGCGCTGGAGTGAACCAATTGGATGAAAGGCTTCATTGCTTCATGAAGCTTCATCTGCCCATCACTACAAAGGTCTCGTCCCTGGGTTTGACAAAACAACACAAATGCAAACATAAGGCTAAGAAAAACAAACATGTTGTTCAGTGTTTGGTTTGTTAACTCAGCCTCAGTGAGATCCAGACAACTGCAGTTTTCTTTGGTGTGATCTGACTTTGTGTCATAGAGGTGGTTTTACTGCAATGCATTGTAATGCTAGGCAAGTATGGTGAGTGACTAAACTCACAAGTCTTCTTTCATTGTCATAGTTTTAAGCAAATATATTGTGGGTACTCAACATAACTGCACAATCTCTGGTGAATAATATGGGGCTGGCTTCATTAGTGTTGACATTTGTGAAACTGGGATATTATGGATTTGTACAGGGCTGCTTAAAGAAAAAGCTATAACATTTACTACAATTAAAACATAACCCTTGTGTCGGTTCATCAGAATACAATAGTAGTTTGAGCAGTTTTGAAAAGTGCCTTGTGAGCTGTCCCCGATGCAATGTCATTTTTTTAGGCATGGTAGATTTAATCAGAGTCAGAAGAAGGATGCAAGTTCAAGACCTACCACCTCTACTAAACCAGTTGCAGACAGGAAACCCTCTAGTGTTTGTATGTGTCATAATGTACATGAAGCCTTCAGGTACCTGCAGACCGCTGAGAGCCAAACGTAACAGCTTCATCACGTCTTTGTACTTTGTGCCTTTGACCTGTTTAGCCAAAGTCTTCAGGTCTTTACTGAGCTCATCCACTGCCAGCGTCTCACCTCGCTCTTCTACTAATCTAAACACACAGACATACAAATGTGTGTAATCCTGCTAGAACACTGTCGTCATAAAGCGAATCGCAGTTAGTGTTACTCATACTACACACTTCAGCACTAATGAGGCGATGTGCTGGGCTTCTGCAGTGAATGCTGCCACCTGCTGGCTGGAGAAGGAAGGACGCACCCACAAGTAAGAGTACAGAGGACTTAGGAGTTCCTTCAGGGAGGATATGTGACCCTGTAGAGGAGGGAAGGAAGTATTACTGGAAAAACAGGAGAACAGAAGTGAGAAATCAGCATTTGATCACCAGCAGATAGAAACAAACAGTAAAAATAAGGTTACTGGACTTAGAATAAAAACATTTATCTTTTTCTCACATCCATTCTAGAGTGAGTTAAATACACAACGTCACAGCAAATAATATCACACCCCTGTCCGTTCTTTGTGGGAAAACCAGCAATATGTAAAATACTTCAAATTTTACACATATAGGATACTACAAACTACCTCCAGCTTTACCAGCTACGGCATTAAATCCATCCATCATCTATACCACTTATCAGGGTCAACCACTTTAAGTATATCATGATGCTACTACTTTTGTACTTTTTCTTAAGTAACATTTTGAATGCAGGACTTTTACTTGTAACAAAGTATTTTTAAACGGTGGTATTACTACTATTGCTTAAGCAAACAATCTGAGTATTTCTCACATCCAGTATTAAACACAATGTACATATTAAGTTATTGCAGACAGGTTTCTGCCCAGTGATCAGAAGATGCTGCTGTTACCTACTCATCCTGTCAGGCTCAGCTCCGTTGAACCTTCAATCTAAACCTGTGCTTTGTTAGCCTCGGCTGTACTTTGGCTCAAAATGGCTGCAGTTACCATATAAACATTCTAACAAAACCTTTACCAACAACCTTTAACATGTTGAAGATATGGCAGAAACACGTATTTACAAATTTATTAATACAGTTACCTTGCGAAGATGTAGCACCCGCCTGATATAATCCTCATGTAGGACTTCCTTATCCTGGATCTCTGCTGCATAGGCTTGTTGAATCAGTTCTTGCAAATCTTTTATGAACACAAGGCACTGCTTCTCATCTTCAATACTCTGCTGCAGGTGAATCCTGTCACAATTGGAGAAATTCATTTTATATGACCTTTATAACTTGAAGCAACTAAAGAATTTGCCCCACATGAGGTTCATACATTCCACTTCTGTTTGTTTGGCTTTCATCCAAAGTGACACGAGGTACAATCCAGGCCACAATAGACCCAGATGAGCCGAGTAAACATTTGCTTCACACAAGAAAACACAGTTGTTGAACAGATAAAAAAAAAAATGAGAGAATGACATTTAGACATCTTAACTAGCAAGATAAAAAGGTGAAATCTGGTCAAAGGGTGCCACCATGTGCTTGTGCATATTTAAAGTGCATGTCTGTGCTGTGGTTACAGCATCAGGCTCATCTTATCATGTAGTGTTTCAGTCAAAGCTCATCTGTCAGTCTAAGTGGCACTTTGTCAACCCATCTGTACTTAGGCTCAACCTACCGACAGTTTGTATGTACTGACAAACGTGCATCAGGTTAACATGCATGTGAATTTTCTAACAGTTAGCTGATAGAAAGCAACACTATTAACCTGTTAGCATGATATGTTAGCATTTGGCTCATAATACATCTGAAGCTGATGGGAATTTGGTCCTTAGATTTTGATATATCTTGCTCTGAACATCAGGTAGGTGTGTAAACATGTAAATTATGACCTAGTGGTGGATGAAGTGCAGGGGACCATCGTCATTACAACTCACACACATTCTGTATCAAATTTCATGGTAATTTATTGAATAATTGTCAAGATTTCTCTCTGTAACAAAGTGTTGGACCAACAGATTACCATATGGCGCGGGCTAGTGTGACTGAAAATCCATTGATATTCTTATGTTGTACAATGTAAAAGAGTTCTGACCTACCTGTTGAACTCTGGGAGTTTCTCCAGGTCTAACAAAGCAGAATGTGTAGTGATCTTAGAAGGATTAAACTCAGAGATCAGCTCATCTATCCTCCGCCCCACTCGATTGGCTGTAGGTCAATACAAGTCCTTTTGAAGCATTTCATTTTTCTTATTATATTCATGCTTTCAAAGCTGATTTAAAAAGCAGATGTATAAGGTGTTTTGCTATTTGCAAATCACTGTTTCCAGGTGTCATTTTAAATCCAATATAAGTGTGCAAGTAAATGCAACTCTCCATCACTCACTGTTGAATCCAGATCCACAGTTAGTTGTGATATCCAGCAGGGCCTCTGGCAGGACCCCATCTCTCTGAAAGCTCTGGATGAATATATCTCCCTGTCTCTTGGACAGTTTACTACCATCCTTGTTCATCAGAAGCGGCAGGGGGGGGAAGGTGGATCTGAGAGCACGGTACATGAGGTAGTGTTTGGAGGTGGAGATGAGCCACTCTGAGCCCCGTAGCACGTGGCTGATCTTCATGTAATGATCATCTACTATGTTAGCAAGGTGATAGGTGGGGAAACCATCTGCTTTGATCACCACCGGATCTCCCTCCACCTAGAAGAGAGGAGAGAAAAGAAAGAAAAATGTGAGAGGAGAAATGGGGCAGGTGCCAGAGGAGAAACAACAGGTGGAAAAACGAGTAAATTCAGTTATAAGGTACATGCAGTAACTTCCAGTTCAACTTTTTGCTGCAGCAAAAAGATAATATAGTTTAAGTTACTTTGTCAGTCCCTGAGGACTCAAACATCTGATTCAAATTACAAGAGTAAATTTAACTGCAAAAATGAATAAAAACAACCTTTGGCTTATTGAAAATTAGGAAATTGATGCTTGTCACACCAAAAATGATCCACGACTCTATCCTACATCATTTAGTGTGAACCCAACTGAAACAGAGTGAAACCATCCAAAATCCCACCTGTGCCACCTCATGACAAGTCCATCCAAAGATCAGATCCTGAAAAGGCTCAGCTCCTGCTTCCAGACGAAACCTGATCACATGTGGTGCTCCGTTAGCCAGCTTCTCCTGAACCTGGTCAGCCCGCAGGTGACGGCACCTGTTGTCATACCTGGAGAGAAAGGTAAACCCTAAATTTCACAAAAACATCCTGAAGCCCAAATGTATGTCATCTTTGAGACTATCAGATTTTGCTTAAGTGAAACTGGAAATCATGTGTGCAGTCATGTTATTTAAGTCACCTTGGAGTCTGTCCAGTCCTCAGGGCTTCTTTTTTAAGTAACTCCAGTCTCTGTGGGCTGCAGAAACAGTAGTAGGCGTGACCGCTCTCGACGAGCTGCTGGGCTGTTTGACTGTAGAGGCCTAGTCTCTGCGACTGAAGATATGGACCCATCGGCCCGCCTCGACGTGGACTTTCATCTGGAGGTATCCCTGGAAGTGAAAGTGAGCTCAGGTAGTATGTGGGAAAACGTTTTTAAAATGAAGTAGCAGCATTTTATCAAGATTTCAGTAATTTTTCTCTGAGTGCATTGGCAATCATGATAATTACCAAATCAATGCATTAGATGAAAGACAAAGAAACCTCTAGGTAATAATGTACATTTACAGCACACAAAAATCTCTCTCTTACCGGCCCACTCTAGCATGTCCTCTATGGACTCTGCCGCTCCTGGTACCAGTCTGCTCTGATCAGTGTCCTCCAGTCGCAGAATGAATGAGCCTCCATACTTCTTTGCAAAGATGTAATTGTAGAGAGCAGTTCGGAGACCTCCAAGGTGTAAGAACCCTGCAACACAAAGCAATATGCTGTTAAAACATTACACATTCGAGTAATGAAATCAGAATCAGCTTTATTGGCCAGGTGTGTCAGACACATGAGGAATTGCAAGGGGTAAGTAAACAGTAAACCAGCATAAGGCTGTGTAATATAACTAAATAAACAGTATTTACAAACGACAGTGAAAACAATGCAAAACAAGCAGTATAAACAGGCAGTAAACAATGCAGACAGACAAGGAAGTATCTAAAAAGGCAGATTTTCAGACACGACAGATATCATGTTTTTTAAAAATTAAAAAAAATGACTGTATTTTTTTTAGTTGACTTAAGCGGCATTTTGACCTTACCTGTTGGACTGGGCGCAAACCTGACCCTCACCTCACCCTGAACAGCGGAGCAGCATCTAACGTTCAAGTGGAGTTTAGTATGTCTGTTACTGCGGCACTGAAAACCTCTCTGTGTCACAAAGCTGATCAGGTTAAACCGCTTACACGACGTTAGCCACAAGGACATAACGACAATTTTGGCTAAAATATGATACGATGCTGACAAGACACAAGTTTTGCGAACAGCATCACCTGAAGTATTCGCCTAGCAGGCTAGTTAGCCATGTAGCAGGCTCGTTAGCCATGTAGCAGGCTAGTTAGCCATGTAGCAGCCCAGCTTGGTAGCACTAGGTGTGCAACACTGTTTCTGAACCTGCAACAAGACAAAAGCACGAAACGCTGTAATCCTAAAAGTTTCCCATCACACGCGTTTGTGTCTGTTTGTACCGAAAGCGTACGTTCACTTTAAATTAACACAATTTCAGCCCAGTGAGGATTCTTCTTCTTCATTGACAGAAGACCAGAAAACGAATTGAGAATCCTCAGGCGTATACTGCCACCTGGTGGAGAGGACTATCATTTCATTAAAGGGCCAATTGCATGCTTTTCCCAGTTTTTTGGCTTATCTACAATGTTACAACGGTGAATTCTCATCTTAGACGTGACCTAAAGCTCAAAAATGAAGTGTACGTATGTTCTAGTATTTCTATGCAGAAGCAGCTCGGTTTATACATGTTTCGCAAACTCATGCTTACATAACTTTTTTTTTTTTAAAAACAAAATAAAGTATTACGTGATAGTTTAAGGATTTCCTTTAGTGGGTATAAAATCCAGGCAGTTGCACCTTCATGTGAGCTTGCCTGACATCTACCAGTGTGAGAAAACCAGAAGCTGTAAGCAAAGCTCTTTTGTGGAACTAATGAAAAAACTACTTGCTTGTTATACAAGGTTCTTAGGTGAAACATTAGCCTGGCATTGTGCCTCAGGCAACACAAGAAACATCTTTATTACATCAGTACCCCAGCTCAAGGCATCAAGGTCTTTGTTATACATTCTCTGTTTAAGTCAGAAGGTGTCATATGTCATTTGTTTTTTGCACATCAGCATAAAATATAAATGCTAAATATCAGTCAGCTTTTAGAGATCATATCTGAAATCAGCGCCTGAATATCTGTAAACATTAGCGCATTTCAATCTGGAAGCAGAAAACATTTTTTTAAATTGTACACCAGTGTAACCTGTGAGTTATGACATAACACCCCCCTCTTTGGGGCCAAATAATGGGTAAACGTCATTTAACTCCTGTAGTGAGCTTCCATAGGAATGCTCTCCCATTCTTTGGCACATTTAATTATGTATTATTGACTAGTGTGTGTTAACTGGAATTGACACTTTTCCTTCATCACACTGTAAATAAACATAAGCTTACTTGAACATTTTGTCATCCCCTTTCCAACACAGCAATATATTGCTGGCTAAGAGTTAGTCATCATTTGATCATTAATCGTTCTGAACAGGTAACATAGTTCAGTTTGTGGGAAGCCTCAGATTATTAACAAACCAGTTTAACTTGACTGGCGTGTCAATGCCATGAGGTGTTTTCTCAGTTCTCAGTAAAGCTTGTGCTGAGAAATCTGTGAGGCTTACAGTCTTGATTTTAAAGTTACTTCTTGCTTGTTATTTGAGTTTAATTTGGAGACATTGAACCCAACTGACAAATCACTCTGACATAAACATTAATATATTAAGGAAGTGAGAGAGATCACTTTATGGAACTGTTAATGGTCAGCCCTTATTTAGTTGTTTCTGCTTTGTGATTTAGGCGTTACGCCACCACAGTAAAAAAAAAAAGAGCATTTCTTTGACAAATTGTTTAAAGTGATGAACAAATCCATATTAAATCCAGGGAGGTTTAACCTGCTGCACATTAATCATAGCTAACTTTATACTTGTGTCATCTTTATTCTCTTTTCTGACTCTCTTTCACTTAGGTATTCTTATTGTATAATGCTTAAAGTACATGTATACATAAACACAACAGTAGCAGAGTAATATACACCTGGAGCAGAGGAGCCAAGCTCATCCTTGTCAGGTGCAGCATGGGGGAGTCAGCTATGATCACCTGTGTCGTCATCACCAGACAACACACCCTTCAGCAGTTTACAGGTACACGGGTGTCTCAGGTGTCAGGAGCAGGACAGTGAAAAGCACGAGCGTTTTACAGCACCTACGGACTCCAGCTATAAACAAGGTAAGAGATTTTTAACTTTGATTTTATGACACCTTGTTGTTTTATTAACACCCCAACCTAAAGGACCACAGCACAGATTTACAGTATAATCTTCTTTCCACATGAACATGTCATAGATGGATTCATTCCTCTTGCTAATCTTATTTAGTGGAGCCTTGCTAAATTAATGTTGTGTATGGGCAGATTTTATCCTGATAAATACATGCAGATAAGACTGAAAATTAGTGGTACCTGGTCCTTTTTGACATGTGTGTGTGTACCTCTGGCAGCAACAGGTCAACTGGGAACTTCAGCTGTGGGAAAAATAGGTTATGTATCATAAGTAAGAATGTGTATCTAAGAAGAGACACACTCCTTATATTAATATCTTATAATATAGTTCTAAATAATACCTAGAACTCACTCAGTTACAAGTCTTACATTAGAAATCTTTAAAGTACAGAAGCAGTAACTACATAATTCCAGCTTCCAGTGTAAGTACTTAATCCATTTTTGGTTCATATAACTCATAAAATGTACATGGCACATTCATACACTTTAATATGTGAATGTGCCATGTATTAGTATCTAAAGTAAAAGTATGTGTTTATATTTCTGCATAGTGCCTAACTTTCAGGATGTTTATTATACAGTATCATTTTCTATGTGCATTATATTACCGAAGCAGTCACGTGTAAGTAGAATTTAAGAGTTGTGGCTTATCAGTGTCGACACACAGATGAGATTAGTTTCATATCAACTCTGATACGGGAAGTCTGGTTTCCAGTGGTATCCAGTTTACTGAAGCATTTGCAATGTAGCCTGAAACAGGAAATTCTTCTTCCGTTGAGGGAATTAAAATTTTTACTTAACAATATTCTTAAGGATACATCTAATTTATTTGATGGGATGATGTGATTGTAATTATTTTTGTTGTCAGTTTAGGATATTGTTATTATTTTGTTGATTTGAGGAATTTGACTCTGGTACAGCAGCTCTCAATGTGTATGTTCTTTATGTAAGGCAACAGCAAGGGGCAAGTAAACAATATACCAATATAAGCTATATAGTATAACAAAGTAAACAGTATAAACAAGCAATAAACAATGCAAACAGACAAAGGAATGTTCATTAGGAAAGGAGATAAAACTAAGAATAAAAATAGAGTACTTAAAAATAGAGACCCGTATGGATCTGAATAATCTGCACGGGGTATATTTACAGGTATTGCACTGAGGATTATTGTCGAGTCATACTGTCGTTGGTTAAGTGTTCATCAGAGTGACAGCCTGGGGGATGAAACTGTCCCTGTCCCTGGTTGTTTTAGTGCACAGTGACCTGTAGCGCCGTCCAGAGGGGAGGAGTTCAAACAGATTGTGTCCGGGGTGTGAGAGGTCTGTAGTGATCCTCTCCGCCCTCCTTTTGACCCATATTTATTATGATTTTGTAAAAAAGATCTAGAGCTCCAATGGACCTCTTGGTAATATAAAGATTAAAAGAAAACAAGTTTCAAAAAAGAATGCACTGTACCTATGGCAATGCATTATTTTTAATTAGCATGTAAAATCTTTTGCAAAATAGTAATTTAGAACCCTAATTAAATGAGGTAGTAGAAATGTAGTCAAGTATAAAGTAGTATCAAATGGAAATATTAAAGCAAAATACCAAAACCTTGCACTGAAGTACACTCCCTTGAGTAAATGTACTTTGTTAATAAGTAGAAATTGGAATAGCGACCTTTGCATATTAAAATACATAAAGATTATAACACTTGGACCACAGTAGAAAGAAGTTATGCTTGACATTATTGTTTGATGTTCTCCTTCTAGAAGTGTCAAATAAAATAAAGTGAGTAAAATACGGCAAAGTTGGTCATTTTAAAACATTTAAAATTTGATTTTTGTTGATAGCAGATAAATTAACATTTATAATAATACATAATACATATAGCTAGAATTATGACTGGTTAGTGTTAACCTCTCTTGTGGAATTTTTCAAGCACATTTTATTTTATTTTACATTTTCTTCTTCTTACATAACTGTTCTATGTGTGTGTGCGTGTGTGAAGACTTGGTTAAGGTTAGGTTCAGGTTAGGGTAATGTCCCCTAAAGTAATGAAAACAGTGTGTATGTGCCTGTATTACTCACACTGTGGGCACATACACCTGTTCACGCACTCGCACTGTGGTGACTCAGCCTTCTGACCAGCATCTGGTCCCCAGTCAGAGTTTTAGAGTGACATCATGAAGGTAAGGTTAGGTTAAGTCCAGGAAGTTATTGTTAAGAAGTGAGCCCTGTACTTTTATTTTACATTTTCCACTCATTTAATCAAGATTTTTCTTTAATCTGCCACCCACCTGTGTGTTACCCCATCAGAGTGTGATCACAACATGTAAAAAATAGTAGTTTTTTTCTGTTAATTTTAAGATCAACTCATAAGATACAGTAAAATCCAAACACATCATATCATCAGTCATTTTGGTTTAAGAACAGCATGAACAACATTAAAAAACTGATGGAGTCGTCATCACAGACCAGGTTTTCCTCTTTTGAAGGCTGATCAGAGGTTAATTTATTACACAAATAAGAATGTTAGAAATATTTTTAGTCAGACCATTGTTGTTTGGACGCTGCCATCGCTATTGACACGAACACACATCGTGACATACATTTCAGAGCCTGTGTGGTTGGTGGCATGGGAAACAGGGAGTGGCTATCAGATATTTTACAGTCAGTGACACAATGCGACCTCTAATATACTCTAATTGTAGCAGTACAAAGACAATGAGACAAAAGATTCTTCATTTGAAAGAATGCTAGAGCTCTACACCATTCACCTCCAACCAATGAGCACAAAGACAAGGAGCACACGACCTTCTGCTGAAAGAGGTTCCGCAAAATGCTGCCAGAGCAAGTACATCTGGTTTTACCATGGCCCTTGCAAAGCATTGGCAACATTTATTTGGTTTGGATGGTTTTAATCCAAAGGTTTTAATCTAAAGTGTTTGTTCAGGATCCTACTCCACACATCTGTAAAACTGGCAAGTGAAAAACCAACACTTCTGAGTCTTTGTGAGTAATCACATCTAAGTTTGGAGCTTAACAGAAGTGGTGTCAACATATTTGGTTAATAATGCTGTTCAAACATCATCTACACAAAAACACACAGGGACATGGGCTGTGCACAACACAAACATGGGCAGGACACAAGGGTTAAAGAAGGTGAAACCAGAAAATGTTGATGATTTTTGCTTCAGACGTGTGGAAAAGTGTGCTGAACACAATGAGGGGATGTGTTTTAGAAGAATGTTTTCTCCCCCAAACAGAGGAGCACTGAATCTGCTCTGAAGACACTTGAGTAAAAAGTCTGTGTTGTTCACTATATTCTAGTATTCCCTTTCATTTATCATCCATCTGTGTATGTAACTCAGATGCTAGTCTTGTAGGGGTATTGGCTTACTGTAACACCTGCTTTCTCTCATTCCTTCTCCAGTGATTTTCACCACAAAGCCCTTTTATCCCATGAGGACTGTCACATCATGAGGTCACACTACCTATTCCTACTTCTTTACCTACTGGGGAGTTGCTTTGGTAAGAACTGGTTATGTATTTTCTCTAAAGTGTAGGGGTTAAGATATGGTGAAAAAGAAAAATGAGCACCACAGACAAGGTGGTGCTCCATAGAGACCTGGGCTAATCCATTGTTGGTTCTTGTCTTTGTGTTCAATAGCAGAATTAGGCAGTAAATGTTGCCTTATTGTTCAAAAGATAAAGACCAAAATCAACAGTGTTAATCATTCTTTTAAAACTTTGACTTCTCTATAAAACTGACACACTGCACTACACTCCCAGTGATTTTATAGTAACGTCAGAGCAGTGGAACTGGAAAAAGTGACAGTGAAACAGAAAAAAATGAAGAAATGTGGAAAATATTGTAACATTTTTTGTCTGAAATTACTGTAATTCTTTTTCAGTTTATTTTTCTTAATTTTCTTTATGTTTTTTAAATCAGAATAGCCTCAAATCTTATCCCATATGTTTTGATCTAATAAAGATCTTTGTCAGGCGTTGTCAAATCATGTGAAGCAGGATGACAAAAATCAATTACATTAAATAGGTAAAGGGTTATTATCTCGCAGTAAAATGTGTCAGAGAAATGTCCTATATCTGTCCAAATGCAGTCCGTCAAATTCTAGTGTCTGTTCTAACATGTACTTTGTCTTCACCTAACAGCAGAATCAAGTGCAGAAAGGTAAGATCAGAAAGGCAACATGGAAAAACAGACATTTTTATAACAAAGCCAGTAGTGCAATTAAAGTTCTTTGCCCCTTGTAAAAATGCCATTCTATTCTTATTGTCTTTAAAATTCTCATCTCGTTGATTCACTGATGCAAATTTTCAGAAATGAAACCTGTGATTCAATGGAAGACTATCATCTGGTGAGTGATGTTTTCACACGCTTACACATTCCAAAGCATTTTGACATATTTGTGCACAAAAGTAAAATGCAAAAAAAAAAGAGTCATAAGCAGAAACTGGTCAAATTCACAAGTTATGCATAACACCCCAAGATCGGCTGCTCTTGGGTGACCTCTGGACAAACGCTATCCGAGGTGCCCCTAACGTTGTAGTTGAGTCACTAAACCTCGAGTCCAAGTTCCACGAGTCAATTCTGAGTCTCCGGAGAATATTCAGAGTCCCCGTTACCTGAGTCCGAGTCATCAAGATCTGCAGTAAACATAACTAGCAGCTCTCACCATTTTGAAAATGGGTTTATTTAGTATCAAATCAACTCAAATCTAATTTTATTTGTAAAATTAATTTTGCCAAATCAAAAGTCATCTCAGTATGTGTGACACAACAGCCAAACAAATGTTAGGCTGAAAATCAGGACTTGAGTTTGATTCCTCCGAATCCTGGACTTGAGTACTACAACACTACAGGGAGCAAATTGTAAAAGAGCTGAGTCGTCCTCCACCTGCAAAGCGAAACAAATGTTGACAAACCTGACTTTTGATCGTGTGATATCTGGGCCACAGAAATGTTTACTGTTGGAACACAGCTGAGTGCACGTGAGGCCAGCCATAATCAGCCCTGGCTTCACGGAACTTACTTTAGAAAACATATCAACTCAGTATTTGTTTTAATATTTATTATTATTTATTACTTTGGTGCAGTTGCTGTTGTCTGCACATGTTTTCGATAAAAAAAATTGAAACAAGTTTTTCTAGTTGCCTCCATATTTAGGATTTCAGTTTGTTTCACTATATGACATTGTTTCCTTATTGGTCCCATTTTCCTCCTGTCATTCATTTCAAGGTTCCAAATCCGAAGCCAGACTTTCTCCAGTGTTTGGGATTGTCATCAGCAGGCACAGGGAGCGACTACATGCGGAGGCTGAAAGGAATGCTTGAAGCGACAATGGATGTCTACTCCTTCATGGTACTGACATTTCAAAGTTAACACCAGGAATGTTCTATAGACGCAGCAGGAAGAATACTCTCACAGATTCCAACCCAACCAGTTGATGTTGTTTCGTTGTATAGTGTAGTGACTTTGAGTTTCTGGACAGACTGCTTTCTCATATGTTCTTATCTGTGTAATCTTAGCTCTTCAAGGAAACCTATTTGTCCACATTATATGGATACAGAACTACAGTCTCTCTCTCTCCCCCCTCCCTCACCCTGTTCTCTGTTTTTTTGTTTGGCTTTGTTTTGTTTTGTTTTGTGTTACACCGCTCCTCCGCCACCACAGCGATCCAGCATGAGAGGCGTGCCAGTTCTGAGCCTGCAGGGGTCCCTGAATTTGCAAACCGGAGTAGATCCTCTCCAGAATGAAGACCTGGTCCAGATGTGGCTGGAGGTCAAGATGGTACCTCTGCTGAAGTCCATAACCAAACACTTTCTATCCTGCCTCAGCATAAAGAACTTCACCTGCTCCACCTACCAGACTGTGTATGTCTATTTCTGTCTTTGTTTACCAGTGTGTTCCTCTAACCACAGCCTTTGTTACATCAACTTCTCACCGTGCTGTCTCTTCTTACAGGGTGAGGGAGCTCAGTCAACACTATTCTAAGATGGATCCAATAAGACAAAAGTGGATCTACACATTCTTTATGTACCCTTTCCTGTCTGGAAACGGAGTCGCTGGTAAACTTTTTATGCTATTAAGTCAAACTTATGATTAACTGTAACTTATCTGGACTGCGTACCTCCACTTAAGCTGTGCATTCCTCAATTTTAATTAAATATTCAAAAATTATTTTGATATTTAGAGTTAGTTGTGCCAAATTACCTTTGGATCTAACTCGCAACCATTAAATTATGACCATTTATACACGATAAAAACATGATTGATTTGTCATCAAAGTGTGTTTGTTATTGCACAGTACATTTAATAGTTACAAGTAGTAGTAATAGTAATAGTTTATGCATTTATAAGTACATGTAGTAACTGTTTAAGGTGTGGTTTGTGGTACCAGATTACTTATCTGTTACCATCTGACAATGCGTGCTGTACAGTGTGTGTTCACTGAGTGTGTGATCTCTGTACAGGCTGTGTGAGCCCACAGGACAGTAGTGAAGACTGGTTAATAAACAATTTTGGGGCCTTCAGAGCCATGGCCCGAATAAAGGACTTTTCAACACTCAATATGGTCTTCAGTGGCGTGAGTTAAACTAACTTTACAAGATTTACAGGAAATTCAACACCAGTGATAGTATAGCAAACACATTTCACAGTCCTCCCACATCCCCTGACTTGACTCTCTTGTCCCCTTCTTCTTTTTTGTTCTCATTTCCTGTCCTCGTTGTTTTCTTTTCTCCACCACAGTTTGAAGTTCTTAACCTGTTGACTCCAGCACAGAAAGCCGAGCTGATGTTGAGTCCTGAGGTCCAAAGTTTAGATAAGGCCACCCTAAACTTGGTCTACCACAGCTTGTTGACAGGGGCCCCTGTCCGTCATCCCACCGTGAGCCCTGGATACCCACATACCTATTCTCCAGAAACCACATTCAACCCATATCTGCCGCCAAAACCACAGAACAGCCACAGAGAGGTACTGTACAGGTGCAGAATTTATGAATGTGCATCACCTCTGCAACTATACTAGCGACTTGGGAAGAGCTGATGCCAAAGGAGACATGTCAGAATAGAGAATCTGAAGCTGAAGTCAGGCCTTGTTTTACTTTTGGGTAAATGTGCCATGTTTGGAGCATCACGTTCATTATCACCCATAGATATATACACTATACTATCACATAGTGCTATATACAGATGCTTCAACTTTGCCCCCAGTCAATAAAGTCAGATCTAAATGATTTAAGCAACTTATTAGCCAAACAAAACAAGAATGTATGCAGGTAAATACAGTGCGTGCCTCCAAAAATAGCACACCCATCCCAGCATTCAAGACGATATGCCATACCTTCACATTCTTTATACTAGTGACTGGGGCACAGAAGTCAACTAACCAGCTAAAGACGCCATAGTTATTCTCTCATGACAATCTCCAGCTGCTATAAATTCAGAACAACCATATACATTTGCAAACTAGCAATTTAGCTGGAAAAGTTTATTTAGCAAACAGGACACAGGTAATGTAGCCTAATTATCTAAGGTAGCATTACCACAGAGATGACCTAATTGAACAACAGCATACTGACCACATAAAAAGAGAACCGGCTGCATCCCTTTTAAGTCACTGTTTTGGTTTCTACCTTACAGCTTTACTTTTGTGGTTCACTCTCACTGCTCTCCTAAAAGGAATAATTCAATGTTTTGGGGAAATTCTAATGAGCTTTTTTTGCCAGGGGTTAAACGAGAACATTGGTATCACTATCTGTACAGTAAATATGAAGTCTCGGTAAGCAGCCAATTAGCTTAGCTTAGCGCACAGACTGGAAACACAGGGAAACAGCTATAGCAAACAAAAAGCTCTGATGAATGCACTCTACTTGCCAAGCACCAAACAGCAGATGGTCAAAGTGAGCAGTTACTTGGTGAACATATTGAAGCATTTAGCAGCCAGAGAACTAGATCCTGGTGGAGACTAAAACCAGAGCCAAAAGGAGAGTGAACATTAAACCTGGATGTGTCCGGTGGACACAAACATAATGGATGGATGTGTAATAGGCAACTATTTGCTAACCTGTTTACCATATCAACTTACCATGGTGATAATATTCTAGTAGTTGTGTTTACAGCTTATTGTGCTGAATGCAAATGACCAAAAATCAATTAATGCAGGATTTAGGAACATGTACTGTATTTATATGGAAATACAAGGGGACAACCACATGTTTAAGAAGTTGAGACATTTTCAACTCCAGCTAAAATGAAAATGTAATGTAATGTAAAATGTAAATTATTGCTTTTAATTTTAGGCTATCTCTCCTCTTGTCTCACACTTACATACAGGTTGTAAATGGGTTCATGGCAGCTTTCAGACCTGTGAGGAGCTTTGTTCATAACTTTGTGTCTTTCACTCATAAGGTACAAACACTCACATGTACAGACACATGGACACACACCACATAAACTGACTTCATAAAGCCATAGTGAGCCTGCCAAGTGTAATGACTCCTGATCTGCTGTGTTTCTCCAGAGAGACATGTCAGAAATAAGAAGCACCACTTTGGCACAGTTCCTGCTCAACTGGACTCTGGCTGAGCTGGCAGACATGTACCAGCCAAAGAACACATCTGTCACATCTGCTGCTCCAGAGAGACCACATTTTGATGTGACTAACGTGGAGGACTGGTACCAGCAGGTTGTGATGCCAGTGTTAAGCAGGTTCTGGCCGAATGAATACCTGACGCATCAAAATATCACACATGCCTTTCACAAAGTATTGTAAGTCAAGCTAACTTATTTGCTTAGCATATACAAATATATATGATTATTTTTTATTTAGTGTACCACTCGGTAAGGATTAAAGGAAATGTACACCATGGAAGTAGATTACTCAGATTAAAATTTTAAGTTCCTGTGATTTTAAGCAATACAGAGATGCAAAGTAGGAATTAGCTGATCGTATGACTGTAGCTTTATGTAGGCAGTTCTTCTTCGGCAGTTGTCTTCAACAAAAAACAGTGGGTGAAGAAAGTGAATTGTAGCAGCTGTTTTTACCAGTTATCTTTCTCAGAAGTTGGTGGAGATCAAAACATAACAAAAAGTAGAGTGTGTATCGAACTTTGGATTTGTCAGGCGTCTAGAAACACAACTCTTTGCTTCATGTACTGTAAAGGCCGTGCTTACCAACATGTTGTCCTAAGGCCAACAGTCGGTGAATGCAGCTTTAAGCACGCCTGTTCACTCAGCTGCTCTAGTTCAGCTTATTCTGTGTTGTTAGATGATGTATTATATTGTCTTTTGTGTGCATGTTTGTGTCTTGTTTTTGTGAAGCTATCTGGACCATAGCAATGAAACGGATGAAATCCAGGATGTCTGTAGCATCACCATTGATAAAAACCCTTGTGGGGTGAGCCTTTATTTTACTTATTGTCTTTAATTAAGTTTGAATGTTTGGAAGTTTTATTTAGCCTTAGTCCTGAATATCAACTGTTCAGTTAAAATATGAAAAAGCAACATTCTAAGTCTTCCTTATATTTTTGCGACCAGCTGACTGATGCAGTGGAGCATATGGCCAATGTTTTGCACTGTGCTGCTCATACCCACCTGAGACTGTCTGAAGAAACTATCATGACACTGCTTGTGGAGTTGTCAGCGGTGAGCATCTATCTGTCTTTGTTTTATATTTTAATTGATTTTTTTATTTCTCATAATTAAAATATACAGTATAAGCTTATTTTAGTTTTTACATATATTACTAAGGTAAATCGTTTAAAGTGTCAACAAACATTAACACCTTGAAATAACTTTTGTCTAAGAACAGCAACTGTAGCATTATGTCAAACTATGTGGGAATTATAGAAAAATCCACTAAATCAAATAAATGAAAGATACAATATACACACAGTTTGCAGCAGTCATAGACAGTTATAATCATACAAAACTAGGTACTTGTACTTAAGTATTTCCACTTAATTTTACTTCAGTGGGAAATATAAGTACATTTTACTGCACTCATTCAGCAGTTTCTAGTTACTTTGCAGATGCAAAATATATTCAACTATTAAATTATGATGAATTATTGTGGAGAAAGCCACTTGGTAGTATATAATGTAGTTAAAATAAGCCCCACCTCTACCAGTTGTAACCTCAGTGAATTTTACCCATTAATGCATCAATAATTATAAACCAGTTATATAATACTTAGCAGTCTGAACCGGACTGCTCTATATTCCTAGGTGATAGAGTACTTTTATTTTTGGCACTTAAAGTATATTTTGATCTATGTACTGCTTCCACCGCTGTAAAACCCCCATGGTAAAACTTACATGGCCACTGAGAGGCTGTATTACTTTGTACAGTTTCATGCTGAACAACTGCTCTCTGCTACTTTACATACCAAACTCCTCATTCAGCTACATGTTACAGTAGAAACTAAATTCACTACTTCTCTCCTGTAGAACTTCACTGAGCTGGTGTCTAACTTTCGGGGGATTTTTGGTGAGGCGGATGCTCCGACTGTGATCCAGGGACATCTGGATGATACAGACTTCATCAAGCTCTGGTTCAACATCAAACTGATGCCCCTCCTGCCTAACGTACCCCCAGACCTCTTCTCCTGCCTCAGCACCAAGAACTTCTCCTGCTCTGTTTACCAAACCATGTGAGTTCACAGGTGAAAGAGGATTTTTTTTTTTTAATTACACAAACTTTTTAATAATAAACGTTATTTTGTCTTCATCCTAATATGTGCAGTGTTGCAGCTCTTGGCAAACACATGAGTTTCATGGATGCTGACCTGGAGTACAATCTTAACATCTACCAGTACTTCATTTATTCCTTCCTGCTGCATCAGAACACATCAGGTAAGTGACAGATACAGTATGGAGGTATAAACAAGCCAAAAAAGCAAGATAATTATTTCTTTTAGAATAATCACTAGAATCTGAGACATTTTTTTTTTATCCTGCAGCTACATAAATATCTTCACATCACACTCTGGCAAATAATGCAAGGATAAAAGTCTTCATTTACAGCATAAATGATCCAAACATTGTTACTAATATGCTTCAACTAGAGGAATCTTCTTCTGTTTCTGCAGTTGTGGTTTTACAGTTTAACTTGTATCTACTGTAACTGCAGTACTTGACCAAAGTAACCTCCCACCACTGTTTTTATTTTATTTTTTTTACTATGAATAAAGAATAATGTCAACACAAAAGGCACAAATTATATAAATACAAATACATTTTTATACATATGCTTCAGATCCCCAGTGTTTCCTCTCAGCCAATAACAGCGCAGAATGGTTGAGAAACAACTTTGGCTTCTTCTCAAGATTCGCCTCCATCACTGACTTCTACAGGCTCAACACAAACTTCGCTGGGGTAAGTTTGGAAAACTCTGAGACTGACTTAACGGAACCTTTAGGTTTACTGTAAGTAATGTCTTCCCTTATGTGTTCCTCTCTCTAGCTGGAGGTTCTTAGCCTCTTGACTCCAAAACAAATAGCAGAGATGCTGTTGTTGCCTCTTCCTGCCCCTCCAGAGACATATGTAGTTATCAACCAAGTGTTTGACTTCCTGGTGCAGTCCCCTGAAGTGTTTCCAGAGGTCCTGTACTACCTAGTTGCACTTGTCCAGGAGGTAAAAGCTATGTTATGATCACATTCCAAATTTTCACCAAGTTTTTAACTGTCCCGTGTGATTAACTGTAAAATGTTTCATTTCGCAGATCAACACATCGTGTGGTGTCTACATACAGATGTGAGTTATTTCAGATGGTTTTACCAATGCATTTACACTGTCGAGCCTTTAGTCATCAAGACAGAAAAACAACGCGTTAATATATTTACATGGCCTACTTCAGGGATTTCCAACCGGTGGTGCGTGAAGAGATTGCAGGTGGTCCCTGATCAATGCAGTTTTACTGTAGGAATTTTATTAAGAAACTGTTCCGTGTATTACTTGTTTGTGAACAAACCATTCAAATATATAACATTGAAAAAGGCTGCAAAGATGCAAGAATCGTGTTGAGCTGCCTAAGTGGGGCGGGAAGTTTGTATATTAATTATCAGAGCAGCTCAAATGTTTGTGATTAGATTTCATTAACATTTCATGGAAGGTTAGGCCATGGACCAAGTAAAGACTAGACTGTTTTTGTGTGGCTCTAGGAACATTTCAAAACATAAATCTTGACATGGCAGCATATGGCATTTTGGACACCTTTGCTTCTCTCCCACAACCCAGTCTGCTTATTTGAATGAGAAGAATCTGGCACTTGTAGCCAGAGATTGTGTGCATATTAATATATGTGTGTGTGCACATTACTGATACAGATCTGAAACCAGATTAAACATGTAACAACCTCTAATGTTATTCAGACATCAAATTCAAAGCCTTGACAGAAGCATGATTTTTTAAAACTTGTTTTAGTTAGATATGTGTTTTTAATTCTTTTTTATTTGTGTTTCAGTTTTGAGAGGCTGAACGACGCCGTACCATCTGTCCCTCATGACATAGAACCAGTGGTTTGGGCTGGCATAAACAACCTGTTGAACATTGCACCGGAAGGTCAGTCTTTGTCTCTCACCCCATGTAGAAACACTTGCCTGATTTTTGCAACACAACTTTTTGCCTATAAGCCTAAACTTTTTATTGCTATTTTTTTCAAGTTGCCTTGTTTGAATGAGAAGTGCTATCATGTGATCATACTGTAAGACTTGACTGAACATGTTTTACTGTATGTTTTGATTTGGACAGCATGTGTGCCGAAGAACGTCTCGGTGAGAATTATTTATATTTGCTCAACCTAAATTTGTATTGAAACTATTCACATGAAATTTGTTG
>NW_018128468.1:0-560 GCF_001952655.1 Monopterus albus
GCACAGTAGTTAGATTAGACTGTTGCATTGCTTCAATTATAAAATGTGATATTGTTTTATTATTTATAACAACTATGTTGCAAGTACTTAGCTTTCTTTTGTATTCCTAAATAAATGAGAGAGCTCCATTATAGTGAATATACCCAACCAAGTGTAGACTCTGTAAACAAACATAGTTAATGCAGTAATAAACACATTTCATCAAGTACCTGCTCATGCAGTATGTGCTGTGTTCATGATTCCAAGGTCAACCACAACCAACAACATTCAAGGTTCAGCTTTGGCATTACACATTACATTGACGTTGTGCTCCACCATGCTGCAAAAACACACATTTGTCAATTACACTAAATATTTGTCATTGTAGAGCAGTGGTCCCCAACCCCCGGGCCGCGGACCGGTACCGGTCCGTGGATCAATTGGTACCGGGCCGCACAAGCAATCATTAATTATTTCCGTTTTATTTATTATCTGAGTCTGAACGATCTTTTATTTTGAAAAATGACCGTATTCTCTCGGTTACATCTCGGTCACTTGAGCGCCAAAACTGGCTTACTTGT
>NW_018128468.1:802-18762 GCF_001952655.1 Monopterus albus
TCTTCAAGTTGGCAGATAAAGTAGTTGCATTTAAAGCCAAACTGGATTTGTGGGGACGGCGCGTCAACAGCGGCATTTTGGACATGTTTCAAACATTAGTGGGGATTTTGGGTGAGACTGAGCCTGAGCCTTCATTCTCCCAGCTGGTGCACGATCACCTGTCTTTGCTTTTAAAAGAGTTCGAGCGCTACTTCCCAACCACAAAGGACCCACGAACTGCCAAGGAATGGATCCGCAACCCATTTGTCAACAAACCAGGTGAATCCAGCAGGTCTGTGCAAGAAGAAGATCAACTGCTGGAGATCGCAAATGACGGCGGCCTTAAAAGTATGTTCGAGACAACAACTCTGTCGGTGTTCTGGATTAAAGTCATGACAGAACACCCTGAAACGAGTGCTTGGGCTCAGGGCTCCCATTGATTTAGCGTTTTGGGGAGTTAAAATTTTCAACACAATGGATTCACGTTTATTATTATAATAACAATATAAACAATCTACTTCAGAGCTTGAGACATCTTTTTTACACTCTGTTAAGCTCCTCCTTGCATTGTGGCTTGTTTCATCCCACCTTTCTCTCTGACCTACCTAGGGATAGACTATTTCATTGGTCAAAGTGACCTCACATAGCAAATGCAAGTCATGTTGAGTCCTTCAGGTTCAATACAAGGTTAAATGATTGCCATCCCTTGTTTCATAACACTTAAAAAAAAAAGAAAAATCCCCCTTTATATAACTTCACAACTATGGACTGTGCCAGTGAACCCTCTCACCTTTCCTGTTGTCAAGGCCATCACCCTTGCTCAGGCTGGGCAGCCATCCAAACAACACACTGATAAGCCTTTTTCTCTCTCTTGCCTGCTTTAAGGCTGTCTATTGATAATAATGTCAATGATTTACATCAATGATCACGTTATACTTTACCCTGAGATTATGAAAAAATAGTTGAGTTTGAACAGAAGAATGGATAGCATGAGAGAGATGTAAAGTACTGCTCCTGTCACTCAAGGTGTGAAGTCATGATTTATGGGGGGGGGGGTGCTGGGTAGACTGCAGGAGTTATTACATCAAAGAGTTTTTTTATATTACTATAAAAATTGTGACTTTAGTATACGTCCAGGGTTGTGCTGTGTTCAAACTGGCCTGCCTCGTAGGTGCGTTCTCATACAGTTTTCCAGTGGTTGGCTGAGAAGTGCTGAGTCAGCTCTAGTGACCAAACCATCCTTCACCATATGTATAGAAAGACAATTTATTTCCCTCTGACTTTCAGCAAAGTCAGCAAATTGGCCAACTGCTTTTATTTATTTATTGTCTTCTGCTCATGTGTGTGCTCGTTTCTCCCTACTACCAAAGTCTCAGACTGAGTTAAATCATTTTAATGGGCACTTTTTGTGATGCACATCAACAGCATGCACATTAGCAACTGCTGTGCATGTTAGTACAAGACAGATAGAGAAGAAATGAATTTTGGAGTCGTAGATTTGTAGGACAAAGAACAAACATCTGAAGGTTGATGCTGCTGCTCTGTTTATTCCCAGATGAACATTAAAGACAGAGCTGTAACATATTTCAATAGAATCAGAAATGTTTAACAAAATAATGGTTCAGCATGGTGCACGTCTGCTCTTTATTCCCAAATGAACTTCAGAGACAGATCACCGAGTTTCTCCTGAATCAGCTGATCAACTCTTTGACTCTGGGCAACAGTAAAGACGTTCTTCCAGTCACCAATCTGACCTGCAATGAAAAAATAAAGCCGCACCTGATATAGATGTGTTCAGATGTTTCTGTATAGGAGCTGCAGTTATGTTGTGTTACCTTTGCGCATGAAGTTTCCACTGAGCCTCTCTTTTGGTACAAATTCATAGTTGGCTTTTTGGTCTTTCTTCATGGTTTTAAATGTGGCTTTTTCTACAACTTGATCAATGGCTGCTTCACTGAGGTTTTTTCCTAAGAAACTGCAGATCCTAGTTACTGCTGCCTTCAGGTCCTGAAACAAAGAAAAAGGCGACCAACAGAGAAATGAACCTCAGCTGTGACAAAGAATTTATCTGAGTGATGCCAAATGAACACTCTGAGGAGAAAAGCACATCTTACCAAGATCATGTCCTCATAGGTCAGGAAGAGGATGTTGTACTGGTCTTTCTTTGAATGCCACTCTCTGATGTGGTCAAACCAGGACGACCCTACAACTGTATAAATGTATTGAACATCACTTAATGTAAGATTTCCATAAATGTGTTTTTTCAATATACTGTATTTCAACATTCTGCAAAACCAACCAACAAAGTTCAAGAAGACTTTCAAATGAAGACCACTTAAGTCTGTACTAAACTTTACAATCAGCCATGAAATTCTGTATGGAAATTCATGCTGAGTAGGAGATTAATCCTACAGATTTTATGATCTGCTGTGGTTTTCATTTCATAAATGGACTGCTTTGATTTGACTGATTTATTTATTTTAATTATTTTTGTTCTGATTTATCAGCACCAGACTATTTGGTCTGATCATCATCATCATCCAGATTGTGGAGCTGTCATGTTATTGACCCGCCTGCTTCCCGTCTCATGCTTTTATTTTGATACTACTTCCTGTCCCCAGCTCACCCTGACTCCCGGGAACTTATCTCAACACCCAGATTGGTTTCACCTGCTTCTCATTAATCACACCTGGTTACAATAGCATATAGGCAGCTTCTTACACAGTGGAAAGCTGTCAGATTGTTCTAATGCCTGTTCAGACTTTCCAGCATTTTTCCTTGCACATGTTATTCCAGCTCTGACCAGGGATTACCTTGTGACCACCGAGTATTGCCTAACCCTGCTGATTCTGATTGTGTTTTCTGTGTATGGCCTGTTGGACTCCCCTCTCTGATCTCTCATTTGTGGATCCCTCGGCTGTGTGAGTTTGTTGGCTCTGACCCTGGACTGTATTATTGCCCTGAGAGTGTTACTTGCTGAACCTGAATCCTGCTTTGTGTTATCGTAGTGTTTGTTACCAGTGCTCTTTTTAAAGAGACACTGTCTTACTTATCCTTGTCTGGCAATATAATTGAGTTCACCCCCTGACCTTTTTGGCAGCTTTACACGCCAATCTTGACAGAAGCTGTCGTATCTCACCGTTGCCCATCAAATACTGCTCCAAAAGCTGTTCAAAGCTCGTCGGAGTGTCCACTTCAGAGTAGACGCTGCTGAAGTGGTAATAGGATGTGATGATGTCCTTTGGATTACGCATCACATAGATGATCTGAGAAACAGAGCAATCAAAATTTAATCTGATCCAGTACACACTAGTCTCTCCCTCATGCCAAAATTATCATTCATGATATTTAACACATACTAAATATGGAAGACCACTGCACTCAAAAAAAAAAAATTGATTACAATATTGAGTAAACTACTTTTTTTTTTACTTGGAAAGTTGTTTTAATTACAATTTACATTTTATTTAATTTTGGCAAATTATGTAAACTTGTCATTGTGTTTCAGGATGTACAAATGTTAATTTATTATAACTTTGAATGACATTCGTCAGTCCTACAAAATATCAATCTAATTATTCTATATTCAGTTAATCACAAGTACATTTTTAAATCAACTTGTCAAACATTTGATGGTTGCATTTTCTAAAATGTGGGGATTTTCTGTTTTACTTCTTGCGCATTGTAGTAATCTGAAAATGTTTAGGCTTTTGACTGGTTTAACAAATAACATTAACATGTTGCCTTGGAACTTTGGGGGGATTATTTTCCTACATTTTATAGACCAAACAATCTCAAATCAGTAGATAATTCTGTGCAAGGCTAAAACTAACTTAACATGTACTGTGTAAAAGTATCTTTTCAGTACCATCAAAAACATCCTCTCCTTTTTCTATTAATGTGACTTACTATTAACATGATTTAATGTAGTATACAATACTTCAAATCAAAAGTTAACACAAGTTCAGTGTAATGTGAAATATGCCACTGTGTATAATCAGTACTTTTAATTTTATACTTGATGCTAATACTTTTGTATTTTTTTCTTTAACATTTTGAATGCAGGACTTTTATTTCTAACAAAGTATTTTTAGACTGTGGTATTACTACTTCTTCCACCAGTGCATAAAATACACACCTTTGCCTTCTTGTCCTTCAGTCCTGGAGGCATGAGAGCTGGGGTGAGGTGAGAGGAGAAGAGAGAGGCGTGGAGACAGTCGCAGAGAGTAGTCTTCTCGACCCTCCATGTACTCCAGCCAAGGCATCTGCTCCCAGTTGTTTGGATATTCATTCAGACCTCCACCTAACTCACAGATGGAGATGATTATCTGCTGAGTCCATATAGTTCCTGTGAAAAGATGGAATTTGGAGAAATCACACATCATCTGTGAATCTGTTCCCAGCAGGACAGATCACCATGAACACAAATAATGTGATAGTTCTGTAAACAGCTGTTTTACTTACCTGACTTTGGATAAGTGACGAGGAATATGTCACTGTCTCGTACTTCAAAGCTCTGTAGTGAATCAATGTGCTCGGTGTTTACCGTACAACGGACAAAATTGTAGTTCTTATACTTGCAGAGGTAGTCAGTGATCTGCTCCATGTTGTGAATCACACAGAAACGAGAGAAATGTTCTAAGGTTGTCACAGCTCTCGGCTACAGCAGCTGGACTCTGGACCTTGGTTCTGAAATGCTGATTTTGATTTGCACATGTTGTAAACTGTTGCATTATATAATGTATTTGAAATGCTGACTGGTGCAGATTGACACCTATAGTGCGGTTTATATACACAGCAGTTTAGTGTTTAATAAAAGACTGCAAATAGTTTTTATTAAAGGAAACTGTTTTATTTATAAATCATGTCAGAGAAGAGAATATTAATTTTTTCGATGATTTATGTTGCCTCAAAGAAAAGGCACAAATAGCTGACACAATCTCTTTACATCTATAGACAGATGTAATTTCAGTTAACATTCTGCTGTTTTGTATCAGCAAATAAAAGGATATTTATCACAAACTTGGAAATATTTTTTTAATATCTTGAGTGGAAACTTTCAAAATGCTCATTCTTTTGTGCCATTTCTTGTATTTCATTGTTGTACTTTATTACAGTAAATGTGGAACAGACACTATTGAAAACGTTTGAACAGAAGAATAGATACCATGTATTTGAGGTAAGGACAGTGTTAAATTTGTTTCATTTGTTCTAGGTTTTTCTGTGCTTTATTTTCCAGCTAATACATTAAACACTGTACAGAAACATTGATTAAAATTACTAAAACAGAATTTAGAATGAGTTGTTAGTGTATTAAAAACTACACCACACTTTGAAAACCATATTTCCATATTAGTTGCCATATAAAGTTTTACTGCTAGAAACGTGTTCTTTAACTTCTGCCTTCCTTTTCTTTCTAGATGAAGAGAACTGAAGTGCTGAGTCGGTTCTAGTGACCAAACCAACCTTCATATGTATAGAAAGACAGTTTATTTCCTTCTTTCAGCAAAGTCAGTAAATTGGCCAACTGCTCTTCATTATTGTCTTCTGCTCGTGTGTGTGCTTATTTCTCACTACTACCAAAGTCTCAGACTGAGTCAAGTCATTTTAATGGGCACTTTTTGTGATGCACATCAACAGCATGCACATTAGCAACTGCTGTGCATGTTAGTATAAGAAGGAGGAAAAAAATGAATTTGAGTTTTAGATTTGTAGGACAAAGAACAAACATCTTAAGGTTGATGCTGCTGCTTTGTTTATTCCCAAATGAACTTCAATGACAGATCACTGATTTTCTCCTGAAGCAGCTGATCAACTCTTTGACTCTGGGCAACAGTAAAGATGTTCTGCCAGTCACCGATCTGACCTGCAATGAAAAAATTAAAGCTGCACCTGACATGGATGTGTTCAGATGTTTCTCTATAGGAGCTGCAGTTGTTACCTTTGCGCATGAAGTTTCCACTGATCCTCTCTTTTGATACAAACTCATAGTTGGCTTTTTGATCTTTCTTCATGGTTTTAAATGTGGCTTTTTCTACAACTTGCTCAATGGCTGCTTCACTGAGGTTTTTTCCTAAGAAACTGCAGATCTTAAAAAAATTAAAGCTGCACCTGACATGGATGTGTTCAGATTGTCTATAGCAGCTGCAGTTATGTTGTGTTACCTTTGTGCATGAAGTTTCCACTGATCATCTCTTTTGGAACAAATTCATAATTGGCTTTTTGGTCTTTCTTCTTGAACCAACATAGTTCAAGAAGACTTTCAAATGAAGACCACTTAAGTCTGTACTAAACTTTACAATCAGCCATGAAATTCTGTATGGAAATTCATGCTAAGTAGGAGATTAATCCTACAGATTTTATGATCTGCTGTGGTTTTCATTTCATAAATGGACTGCTTTGATTTGACTGATTTATTTATTTTAATTATTTTTGTTCTGATTTATCAGCACCAGACTATTTGGTCTGATCATCATCATCATCCAGATTGTGGAGCAGATTGTGGACCTGTCATGTTTTTGACCCATCTGCTTCCTGTCTCATGCTTTTATTTTGATACTACTTCCTGTCCCCAGCTCACCTTGACTCCTGGGAACTTATCTCATCACCCAGATTGGTTTTGCCTGCTCACACCTGGTTACAATAGCATATAGGCAGCTTCTTACACTGTGGAAAGCTGCCAGATTGTTCTAATGCCTGTTCAGACTTTCCAGCATTTTTCCTTGCACATGTTATTCCAGCTACATTCTATATTCAGTTAATCACATTTGTAAATGTTTAAACCAACTTGTCAAAAATAAACATTTGATGGTTGTATTTTCTAAAATGTGGGAATTTGGTGTTTTACTTCTTGTGCATTGTAGCAATTTGAAAAATATTTAGGCTTTTGCTGGAGCCAATCCCAGCCGGCAATCGGGCGAAGGCGGGGTACACCCTGGACAGGTCGCCAATCCATTGCAGGGCTAACACAGAGACAAACAACCACGCACACACGCACACACTCCTATGGGCAATTTAGAGACACCAATCAACCTAAGCTGCATGTCTTTGGACTGTGGGAGGAAGCCGGAGTACCCGGAGAGAACCCACGCAAGCACGAGGAGAACATGCAAACTCCACACAGAAAGGTCCCGGGTGGGGCCCGAACCCAGAACCTTCCCCTTGCGGTATATTCTGTTGTTAAATTATATAATAGTTGGATTATATAATTTATTTGAAATGCTGACTGATGCAGATTGACACCTATAGTATGGTTTATATACACAGTTTTTTAGTGTTAAACTATTTGCAATCTTTTATTAAAGGAAACGGCTTTATTTATAGATCATGTGAGAAGTGAATATTAATATTTTCAATGATTTATATTAACAAAGAGAAAAGGCACAAATAGCTGACACAATCTCTTTACATCTATAGACAAAATTTCTGTTAACATTCTGCTGTTTTGTATCAGCAAAGCAATATTTATCACAGCTTTGAACTATTTAATATTTTGAGTGTTAACCCTCAAAATGCTCTTAAATGCTTCTGTGCCATTTCTTGTATTTTGTTTCTTGCAGTGTTGTACTTTATTACAGTAAACATGAAAAATTGAGTTTGAACAGAATGGATACCATTCAACTGAGGTAAGGACAGTGTTGAAAATTTGTTTGCTTTATTTGTTCTAAGTTTTTCTGTGCTTTATTTTCCAGCTAATACATTAAACACTGTACAGAAACCTCAATAAAAATGATTAAAATTACCGAAACAGAATTTAGGATCATGAGTTAGTGAATAAAAACTACTCCACACTGTGAAAACCATATTTCCATATTAGTTGCCATATAAAGTTTGGTTTTACTGCTAGAAACACGTTCTCCAACTTCTGCCCTCCTTTTCTTTCTAGATGAAGAGAACTGAAGTGCTGAGTCTGCTCTAGTGACCAAACCAACCTTCACCATATGTATAGAAAGACAGTTTATTTCCTTCTGACTTTCAGCAAAATCAGTAAAATCAGTAAATTGGTTTTATTTATTTATTCTCTTCTGCCCATGTGTGTGCACTCATTTTTCCCTACTACCAAAAAACTTCAGAGACAGATCACTGAGTTTCTCCTGAAGCAGCTGATCAACATGGGCACTTTTTGTGATGCACATCAACAGCATGCACATTAGCAACTGCTGTGCATGTTGTTAATATAAGACTGACAGAGAAGAAATTAATTTGAGTTGTACATTTGTAGGACAAAGAACAAACATCTGAAGGTTGATGCTGCTGCTTTGTTTATTCCCAGATGAACTTCAGAGACAGATCACCGAGTTTCTCCTGAAGCAGTTGATCAACTCTTTGACTCTGAGCAACAGTAAAGATGTTCTTCCATTCACCGATCTGACCTGCAATGAAAAAAATGAATACTGAGGTTTTTCCATAAGAAACTGCAGATCTTAGTTACTGCTATTTCTGCACAGGTGCTGACTGCTTCAGTTGGGCTTTGAGGGCTGTTATGTTACCTTTGCGCATGAAGTTTCCACTGATGACCAAAAAATGTATTGGAGTGTTTTCACTTGAACAACCTGAGGAGAAAAGCACATCTTACCAAGATCATGTCCTCATAGGTCAGGAAGAGGATGTTGTACTGGTCTTTCTTTGAATGCCACTCTCTGATGTGGTCAAACCAGGATGCTCCTGAGACTATAATTGTATAATGTATCACTTAATGTAAGATTTCCATAAATGTGTTTTTTTCTTGAATATACTGTATTTATTTCAACATTCTGCAAAACCATCCAACATAGTTCAAGAAGACTTTCAAATGAAGACCACTCTGTCCAGTCTGTACTAATAAAACTTTACAATCAGCCATGAAATGAGACTATAATTGTATAATGTATCACTTAATGTAAGATTTCCATAATTTTTTTTTCTTGAATATACTGTATTTATTTCAACATTCTGCAAAACCATCCAACATAGTTCAAGAAGACTTTCAAATGAAGACCACTCTGTCCAGTCTGTACTAATAAAACTTTACAATCAGCCATGAAATTCTGTGTGGAAATCCATGCTGAGTAGGAGATTAATCGTGCAAATTTTATGGTCTGTTGTGCTTTTCATTTCATACATGACCTGGTTTATTTGGATTCATTTATTTATTTTTTAACTTATCAGCACCAGACTATTTGGTCTGATCATCATCATCATCATCATCATCATCATCCAGATTGTGGAGCTGAGGTATCTCACCATTGCCCATCAAGTACTGCTCCAAAAACTGTTCAAAGCTCGTCGGAGTTTCCATGTTAAAGTAGACACTGCTGAAGTGGTAATAAGAGATGATGTTGTCCTTTGGATTACGCATCACATAGATGATCTGATAAACAAACAGAGCAATCAGAATTTAATCTGATCCAATACACTCTAGTCTCTCCTTCATGCCATGACATAATTTTCTGTATTTGATATTTAAACACATACTAAATATGGAAGCCCAGTGCTTTCAAAAAATGTAATAAAAGTCTAATTTACAATATTATGTCATCAACATTTTTTTTATTTAGAAAGTTGTGTTTAATGATTTGGTTTGCTTTTACATTTTATCTAATAAGTTTGGTAATTTTAGTCTTGTGTTTTTATCCATGTGTTTCACAATGTACAAATGTTAATTTGTTTTAACTTTGAATTATCTTATCATTGTGTTTCAGGACATACAAATGTTAATTTATTTTACCTTTGAATGATATAATTCATGTGTTAGTCCTATAAAATATCAGTCTGTAACTTCTATATTCAGTTAATCACATAAGTAAATGTTTCAATCAACTTCTCAAATTATAAACATTTGATGGTTGTATTTTTTAAAATATGGGGATTTGCTCCTTTACCTCTTTTGCATTGTAGTAATTTGAAAATATTTTGGCTTTTGACTGTTGGTTTAACAAATAACTAACATGTTGCCTTGGAACCTTTTTGTGGGAAAAAACTATTTTCCTACATTTTTTAAACTAACGAATGATCTCAAATTAATCAGTAGATAAATTCATTTTAATCTTGCACAGAACTGTATTAGCATGTATTGTGTCAAAGTGTAATCTTCTGTACCATGAAAACATGCTCTCTGTTTGCTATTAAAGTGAGATACTATTAACATGATTTAATGTAATGTGTAAAACTTCAAATCAAAAGTTAACACAGGTTCAATGTAATATAGAGTAATGTGAAATATGTCATTGTGTATAATGGGTACTTTTAATTTTGGTTCTTGTTGCTAATACTTTTGTATTTTTACTTAAATAACATTTTGAATGCAGGACTTTTATTTGCAACAGCGTACTGTTACACTGTGGTACTACTACTTCTTCCATCAGTGCATGAAATACACACCTTTGCCTTCTTGTCCTTCAGTCCTGGAGGCATGAGAGTTGGGGTGAGGTGAGAGGTGAAGAGACGGGGAGACGGTCGCAGAGAGTAGGGTTCACGATCCTTCTTGTACTCCAGCCAAGGCATCTGCGCCAAGTTGTTTGGATATTCATTCAGACCTCCACCTAACTCACAGATGGAGATGATGATCTGCTGAGCCCATATAGTTCCTGTGAGGGGGAGCAGTTTGGAGAAATCACACATCATCAGTGAATCTGTTCCCAGCAGGACAGATCACCATGAACACAAATAATGTGATCCAGTTCTGTAAACAGCTGTTTTACTGACCTGACTTTGGATAAGTGACGAGGAATATGTCACTGTCTCGTATGTCAAAGCTCTGCAGTGAATCAATGTGCTCAGCAGATGTAGCCCTGTTAAAAATGTAGTTCTTATACCTGCAGAGGTAGTCACTGATCTGCTCCATGTTAGTAGTGAATCACACAAAAAAACAAGAGAAATGTTACTGATAAGGTTGTCGCAGCTCTTGGCTTCAGCAGCTGGACTCTGGACTTTGATTCTGAAATGCTGAGTTCGATTTTACATGGTGCAAACAGTTGTATTATATAATGTATTTGAAATGCTGACTGGTGCAGATTGACACCTATAGTATGGTTTATATACACAACACAGTTTGCAAATAGTTTTTTAACACTAAACTCTTTTTTTGTTTAAGGAAACAGCTTTATTTATAAATCATGTCAGAGAAGAGAATATTAATATTTTCGATGATTTATATTACCTCAAAGAAAAGGCACAAAAATAGCTGACACAAAATCTCTTTACATCTATAGACAGATGTAATTTCACTTAACATTATTCTGTTTTGTATCAGTAAATAAAACAATATAATAAATTTGAACTATTTATTAATATTTTGAGTGGAAACTTTCAAAATGCTCTTAAATGCTTCTGTGCCATTTTTTGTTTTTTGTTTTTTTATTTCTTGCAGTGTTGTACTTTATTATAGTAAACATGGAACTGACACTATGAAAAATAGGGTTTGAACAGAAGAATGGATACCATGCATTTGAGGTAAGGACAGTGTTGAAAATTTGTTTGCTTTTTTCCTCTGCGTTGCTCTGTGCACTTTATTTTCCAGCTAATACATTAAACACTGTACAGAAACCTCAATAAAAATGATTAAAGTAGAAATTAGGATGATGAGATAAGTTAAAATATGAAAACTACTCCACACTTTGAAAACCATATTTCCATATTAGTTGCCATATAAAGTTTGGTTTTAAATCATTTTAATGGGCACTTTTTGTGATGCACATCAACAGCATGCACATTAGCAACTGCTGTACATGTTAGTACACGACAGCAAAAAATGAATTTTGGAGTCTTAGATTTGTAGGACAAAGAACAAACACCTTAGAGTTGATGCTGCTGCTTTGATTATTCCCAGATGAACTTCAGAGACCGATCACTGATTTTCTCCTGAAGCAGCTGATCAACTCTTTGACTCTGGGCAACAGTAAAGATGTTCTTCCAGTCATCAATCTGACCTGCAATGAAAAACTAAAGCTGCACCTGATGTTTTTGTATAGGAGCTGCAGTTATGTTGCATTACCTTTGCGCATGAAGTTTCCACTGATCATATCTTTTGATACAAACTCATAGTTGGCTTTTTGGTCTTTCTTCATTGTTTTAAATGTGGCTTTTTCTACAACTTGCTCAACGTCTGCTTCACTGAGGTTTTTTCCTAAGAAACTGCAGATCTTAGTTACTGCTGCCTTCAGGTCCTGAAACAGAGAAAAAGGAGACCAACAGAGGAAAACTTCAGTTCTGACAAAGAATTTATTGGAGTGTTTTCACATGAACAACCTGAGGAGAAAAACACATCTTACCAAGATCATGTCCTCATAGGTCAGGAAGCGGATGTTGTACTGGTCTTTCTTTGAATGCCACTTTCTGATGTGGTCAAACCAGGACGAGCCTGCAAGTGTATAAATGTATAATGTTTCACTTAATGTAAGACTTCCATAAATGTGTTTCTTGAAAATACTGTATTTATTCCAACAGTATGCAAATACAACCAACATGATTCAAAAAGACTTTAAACTGGAAGTTATTCACATGCTGTTGTGGTCTGGACTAGAAATTATATTGTATTTATTTCAACAATCTGTAAAATCATCCAACGTAGTCCAAGAAGACTTTCAAATGAAGACCACTTCAGTCTGTACTAATAAAACTTTACAATCAGCCATGAAATTCTGTATGGAAATGAAATCCATGCTGAGTGGAAGATTAATCCTAAAAATTTTATGATCTGCTGTGCTTTTCATTTCATACATGTCCTGGTTTGATTTGACTGTTTTTTTTTTTTTATTATTTGTTTTTTTTTCATATTTATCAGCACCAGACTATTTGGTCTGATCATCATCATCATCATCCAGATTGTGGAGCTGAGGTATCTCACCATTGCCCGTCAAATACTGCTCCAAAAACTGTTCAAAGCTCGTCGGAGTTTCCACGTCAGAGCAGACACTGCAGAACTGGTAATAAGAGATGATGTTGTCCTTTGGATTATGCATCGCATACTGTAGATGATCTGACAAACACAACAATCAGAATTTAACCTGATCCAGTACACATTAGTTTCTCCTCCATGCCATGACATAATTTAAATGTTTCAGTATTTGATGATATTTAACATATACTAAATGTGGAAGTCCAGTGCTCTTGAAAAAGTGAATAAAAGTCAAAATTACACTATTCAGCCATCAACATTTTTTTTACTCAGAAAGTTGTGTTTAATGAATTGTATTCTCAAATATATGAAGATTTGCTGCTTGACCTGGTGTGCACTATATTAATTTGAAAATATTTAGGTTTTTGACTGTTGCAATAACAAATAAAATTAATATGTTTCCTTGTGTAACCCTGTTAAGGTCCTAATATATTGTGTTCACCTAAGCACTTGGCGGACTTAGTGCAGTTATAGTTTCGCCACTAGGTGGCAGTGTGCTGAGAATGGGCTAGGGATTTTTTTTTCTCTATCTTGGACAAAAAAGAAAGGAAGGAAAAAGGCCGATGGAGTGGGTTGGTAGAGAGTTAAGCTGAAAACGTATGTTTTTTTGATTATATGCGTCCATCTAGGCAAGTCTGTCTTTGTTAAAAATTGCTTGTTAAAGGTTTGCAGTTGTGGCGAAGACAAAATAGATACGCTGTAAATGAATTGTGGATGCTTTAGTTTTTCCGTTGGACGTCTATCTGTTACACTATACTAGCTAGCACTAGCCTCGATTCTAGTGATCTGCTGTTATGCTGTGAATGTTGGCTCCAGTTTCAGCGGACGTCTCCGGGCCAGTCTAATGTTATGCTGAGCCTACGACATCAAATGGGACCTCATCCAGCATCGGCTGAAAACATCACGGCATAGATTAATCACTGTGAGAGATTTGTTAATCTTTCTGAACTTTTGGACATTCAGCCAGAGGACTCTGTGGACTCTGCCTCGGAAGGTGTTTTTCCCCCAGTTGGATTATAGCTTACTGACATTCTCCCACAGCCGAGAGATCGACTGTTTCGTCATAGAGACTTCTTCGAGTTCTGGATTCTTCTCATTCATCACGGTGCCTGAGTCCTCGGTCCAGCTCCTCTATCAACAGCGCTGCAACGGCTCCACTGGATGTTTTTTTGGGTTGAACATTGAGTATTGGAAGGGTGGTAGGACAATTTATGTCTTGAGTGCACTCAGAAGTATTGTTGTTGATTTCATGTATTGTGGAGTTTTATTTATTTATTTATTTACCTGAGTTTTGCAAAAGTATATGCTGACTAATTTGTTGAACACTGCATTTAGCATGTGATATGGTTTGTACTGAATGTTGACATATTGAATGAAGTTCTTTAAATAATAATTGCAGTTATGAGTGTAAAGCATATCCTGTTGTCCTGTGCTCATTGGGGTGGGATCCATAAGCCTTCCAATTGTGTGGCTTAGGTACATTCCCAGTCTCCTCATTGAACCTAGACTTTGATAACTCTATCCTAGATCCCTAGTGCTGATACAGGTGTTATCACCGCAGGTGGGTTACACTTGGACTAACACATTGCCTTTTCTTTTTGTGGGGAATAAATGGTCTTATACTTGTATAGCACTTTTCTTTGCTTTACAGCACACTCAAAGCGCTTTCACACTACTTGGCCATTCACCCATTTACACTCCCAAGCACTCACACATTCACACACCAGTATTATCACCGGGAGCAACTGGGGGTTCAGTGTCTTGCTCAAAGGACACTTCAACATGTTGACTGGACACCACCCACTCTACCTTCTGAGCCACAGCCGCCCCCGAATAACTATTTTCCTACATTTTATCACCCAAACAATTAACTTGAAAATTTGTCAGCAGATAAATTATAATTAGCCTTGGACGGAATTTTCTATTACTATGTTCTGTGTAAAAGTGTAATTTTCAGTACCATGAAAACATGCTTTCCTTTTTCTATTAAAGTGAGATACTGTTAACCTCATTTAATGTAATGTACAATACTTCAAATCAAAATATATCAACAACACAGGTTCAATGTATTATAGAGTAATGTGAAATATGTCATTGTGTATAATGGGTACTTTTAATTTTGGTACTTGACGCTAATACTTTTGCATATATACGTAACATTTTGAATGCATGACTTTTATTTGTAACAGTGTACTGTTACACTGTGGTATTACTACTTCTTCCACCAGTGCATAAAATACACACCTTTGCCATCTTCGCCTTCAGTCCCAAAGGCATGAGAGCTGGGGTGAGGTGAGAGGAGAAGAGACAGGGAGACGGTCGCAGAGAGTAATCTTCACGACCCTCTGTGTACTCCAGCCAAGGCATCTGCTCCAAGTTGTTTGGATATTCATTGAGACCTCCACCTAACTCACAGATGGAGATGATGATCTGCTGAGCCCATATAGTTCCTGTGAGGGGTGTTGTACCCGGTACTTTTTACCATACTGACTCTGAGAGACGAGGCAGTCCAAGTAACTACAAAACAGTGCTGATTTATTCCATGAATACAGGTAAAAATTAACATTACACGCTCAGGCATCTTGCACCTCCAAACTGCTCGCAGGCAGATGAAAGATGAAAGACCCTGAACCCACCAGGCCTATACATTATATCCCCTCGGTTGGGCTAGCCCCATACTACACAGAAACGTCAACCGGGACGTCTCTTGCCAGCTTTGCAGCTGGTCATAGCAGTAGTCAAAACATGAAGTAAATCAATGTCTAGTAACATGTCGTGACTTAAACATAAGAACATATTATGGCTAAGGCTACAGTTATACACATCATAATAATATTAAACATCCTGTCTGCTGACAGTCATCAACTCTTCTCTCTGGTATCCTTGACCAGATGTACCCTGTAGAAACTCATAAGCATGACTAAGCATTTAACAGTCTAACTAGACATCCTATCTCCACTAAACATTTCTAATACATAAAGTATCTATCCAATTTCTATCTGACTAAAAATACCTAACGGGGAACGGTTTGGAGAAATCACACATCAGTGAATCTGTTCCCAGCAGGACAGATCACCATGAATACAAATAATGTGATCTAGTGCTGTAAACAGCTGTTTTACTGACCTGACTTTGGATAAGTGACAAGGAATATGTCACTGTCTTGTATTTCAAAGCTCTGCAGTGAATCAATGTGCTCAGTAGTTGTCATACTCTTGACAAAGATATAGCTTTTATACCTGAAGAGGTAGTCGTTGATCTGCTCCATATTAGTTCTAGACCACACAGAAAAATGAGAGAATTGTTGCCTAGGGGGTTGTCACAGCTCTCAGGCAGAACAGCTGGACTTTGATTCATGTATCACATAAATCACATTTTGAGGCAATACTTGAAAGATCTTGTTCTGCCACCTGGAGTTTCTCTCCTTCAGTATGTCGATGACCTGCTGTTGGCTGCTCCTGACTCAGAAAGCATAATGTCTGCTACAGAGGCATTGTTTATGTACTTGGCTCAGGGAGGCTTCAAGGTTGCACACAGTTGCATTTCTGGGACGCATGGTGTCAGCATCAGGCTTACACATAGCTGAGACTCAAAAGACACACATTCTCTGTTATTCAAAGCCCAACACAGTCAGAGAAATAATGAAATTTTTGGGACTGATTAACTTCAGTAAGAACTTTGTACCTGATTTCACCAGTCTGGTGATACCTCTCCGTGCCATGCTGACAGAGGCAGGTTACAAGAATTATGGTTCTGCTCTCATGTGGAACACACAAGCAGAAAAGGCTTTTGTGAACATCAAACAAGTGTCGTGGCAAGAGTGGTGATGCCTACTAAATTAATTCAGACAAACCATTACAATTTAAAGGATCATTTAATATTACAATTATTCTAAATAGAGTAGTATTTAAACAGATACTCTTGTAGTTAGGGAACAGAGAACAGAGATCAGAGAACAGAGACTCTCCTCTTGCAATGGAATAGATAAAGCAAAAGAAGATTGTTAAAGCACCAGTCAGTCGTCGTCATTGGTTGTCAGTCCCGAGTCAGTCAGCCCCAGTCAGTCGTCGTCTCCCACCAGCCCTCCGAGGCCGGGCTGGTGGTACACTGCTCACGGTAGCATGGTCCTTCTCTTCTCTCTCCTAGGCTCACTCCTTTATCAGCTTTTAGCTACTTCCCAACAGCTGGACTCTGTCCGTCTTGACATCTATCGGCCCCCCTTCTCACTCCATTCTGAGAATCCTCTGCAGCCTTCCTAGAAGACAGGAAGGTTTACTCCCAATGTTCTGGCAAAGGCCCTCACCAAGGAACAGAGGGTTCATCTCTGACCATACTTAGGCTGTAACTAGGATTCTAAGTATTAATTATATAACCACTTGCATAAGCTAATACCAAATAAGGTCTATATGAGCTACATACTGTTCTATTACATATTTCCTCTGGAATCTGGTTCATTTTTCAACCACCACAGTCCCCCCTTCCGTAGTTTTTAAACTATGGAACATATCGGAACTCAGAATAGGGAAAATCAAAATGTGACCATGTTGGCCTGAGACTCTAACGCCTCTAAACTCTGACAGCTGTAGTTAAACACTGACCTCTTCCTACAGCTAAAATTAAATCTAAAATTTCCGTATTACAAAACTAACAACTCCTCGATAAACCTTTAACCTTAACAGAGTCTTTCTCACATACTCCAGTGAAACCCAACTTAAACAACTCAGGCAGTCAGGTCTCTAACATCTCACACCTTCGCAGAGTCAGTAGTAATTAACTATGGTGAACAAATCAACTGTATAAAATAACACATAACTTCCCATTCATAACAGTCAGACAAATGAACAGACATGAACATAAAAGTAAACAGAAATAAACAAAAATAAACAACCAGCATGAGATAACTGTTCCCCTTGTAAGGCACAAGTTCATGACAGAAACATTCATAGACACATATATCTGAATACATCACTTCCTAATCAAATACTAATACTAATCAATGAACCCAAGGAACACTACAAATCACTAATTAAACCTTATCTTCCTACCTCATCCAAGAGGAAAATAGAGATCAACTTCTATTTTAAAGACAAACTTTTGATCTAACAGA
>NW_018128468.1:29368-30819 GCF_001952655.1 Monopterus albus
TAAATGTTTCACTCTTTGTTATATTGCAGCCATATGCTAAAATCATTTAAGTTCATTTTTTTCCTCAATGTACACACAGCACCCCATACTGACAGAAAAACACAGAATTTGGCATTTTTGCAGATTTATTAAAAAAGAAAAACTGAAATATCACATGGTCATAAGTATTCAGACCCTTTGCTGTGACACTCTTATATTTAACTTAGGTGCTGTCCATTTCTTGTGATCATCCCTGAGATGGTTCTACACCTTCATTTGAGTCCAGCTGTGTTTGATTATACTGATTGGACGTGATTAGGAAAGCCACACACCTGTCTATATAAGACTCGTGTGGGTGTATAGTTTGGGACATAGTATTCTTGTATGGCAAAGTGGTGAAATAAAAGTACCTGTGAACAAGGGCAATGCTCAACTGTCCAGTTTGTAGAGTCAGGAGACAGAACAAGCTGAAACAGTGGCGTCACGGGGCACACTTACAGCAAACCAGCCCAGCGAATAGATATTCACAAAATTATAGTCTGTAGGAAACAAAAAGCTATCTTATAATAAAAATAAATGCATCACATAACAGTAAAAGCAAAAAAAAACTGTAAGGATGGTTGAAAATTAACTAAGTTCTGTATCCAACAAAGTGGTCATGTCACGTTACAAAAAGGAACGACTCGAAACCGAGGACTCGAAAGGTGTACTACTCTTTAGGGAGGCCTAAAATACAGTATCGTCTGATTATTATTAACAGCAGAAATAATAGTTGTGCAAGTAACTAACAGATCTGTTTTTGCTTTAATTAACAAGTGAGCAGGGAAACTAAAATTGAAATCTACCTTGTGGCGAGGAAAGCTTTAAAACAATAAGTCTGACAACAAACAGATGTAACCTGACAAAATATGATACACCCTCAAAATTCCAAGACAGGACCTACACAATGCCCAGTGTACTCTTCTGCCACACCCTGCCCTCCTCCTCCTCCCACAAGCAAGAGAAATGGACTCAGGATAGCATGCATTTACTTCCACGCCACACCAAGGCATGAAATCTCTGTCCTTATTAAAAATATCATTACATTGGTATTGGGCTTTTTTTTTGTATTGGGCAGATTTACCACATCAAAATTTTACAACTAGCTTAAGTCTGAAATTGCACTGCACACTGCAATAGATTTTTAACAAAGTGTGCTAGTTTCACAGTAGCTGTTCAGACTTTATAAAGGAAAACCTCTCACTAAAGCAAGAATTATGTGTTTACTCAACAAGAATATATCTGCGTGTCTGATAAAGCTTGGCGGTCACAGCGGGCTACCTGCTGGGGATATATGGTGACCAACCCTGGGTTACACTATCAGCTAGCGTTAGCTTAGCTAGCCATAGTTGGTTGTTGGTCAAGTCTCCATTTGACATGATTAGGTACAATGTTATTATTCACGGTTGTTTATCTTAACATTACTGTAAGTT
>NW_018128468.1:31278-45024 GCF_001952655.1 Monopterus albus
GTGTGTGTGTATGAGAATATATGGTGCTGTCTGTGCAAGGTTATGACTGTACATGTAAGAGGGTATAGTAGTGTGTGTGTAAGAGTATAGTAGTGTCTGTGTGAGATTATAACTGTACATGTAAGAGGGTATAGTGATGTCTGTGCGAGATTATGACTGCGCAAGTGAGAGGGTATAGTAGTGTGTGTGTAAGAGTGTAGTGGTGTCTGTGCAAGATTATGACTGTACATGTAAGAGGGTATAGTACTGTGCGTGTAAGAGTATGGTGGTGTTTGTGCAAGACTATGATGTTGTGTGTATGACAGAATGAGTATGACTGTGCAAGTGAGAGGGTATAGTAGTGTGTGTGTAAGAGTATAGTAGGTTCCGTGTGAGATTATGACTGTATGTGTAAGAGGTTATAATAGTGTGTGTGTAAGAGTATAGTTGTGTCTGTGTGAGAAAGTATGAATTGTGGCCTAAATGGCCTCTCATAGAATATTACAAGGATATTTTACAAAGACTGTGTATATAACCCAGAGTTTATACCTACTGTCCTGGAGATCCTACGGTTAGAAGGATTCGACACATGACCTAAATGTGTAGGCGGTGCTGTCCCAGCCTACCTGTATGGACTCAATGAAGTCAGTCACATCTACGGCAGTTTAAATTATCTGGAAGACACCTCATATATATGCTCTGTGAATAAAGTACCCTCTGTAGCCAAGTCTTACTGGGAGAAATGCTAAATCATATAACCACATTTGGCAAAGCTGTCTGTTTGTACATGCTTGAGCAGAGAGTTCGACATGTTTTGAATAATGCAGTCAGAACTCAATTGTGTGAAAATCAGGGCTACTTAACTGAAGTACTAAACTATGTGAGAAATGCTTTGCCTGAAACTTTTGTGGCTGAACAATACAAGGTTCTTGTTTCAGCTATGTACAGAGATGCGCCCCTCTGATTTCACATTCACCGATTTAATTTGTGTTTTGGCTGTCACCATTGATGTGATTGTTTCAAAACTCGATCGCAGTGAAAATGTAAACATGAACTGTATTTGGAGTGGTTTGTTTAGATTTCTAGTTGAACATAATCACACTGTTCTGATTGTCCAACTGCTGTCAGTGTGATTTTCATGCATGATGTGTATTACATTAGCACCAAAGGCCTCTGCATATCGCGGACGGTTAAGGTCTCAGGCTCCTACACGGCTGGGGTTGTGTACCACCGACCCACGGTCTATTTCCCCCATCCACAATACACACGGGGTGCAGTCACAAGCAATCCAAAAGTAGTGAAATGCCACAAATGCAGAAGGACATCACAGGCCGCGACACACAACAAATAAGAATATTTTGTTCAACGTCCAGCACAGCAATGGCAGTTGCAGGTCTGATAAGAAAGCAGTGAACAGCTGATCTGTCTGTGGTCCCCAAGGTACAACACAGGTAGACCTGCATTTGTCCTCTACACACTCCAATCACACCGTGATACCGTTATGCTGAAGTATGCCCGGGTATGAACCAGCGTATCCTTCCATTATTCATAATTGCTGTTTTACTGTAGCTTTTTCCAAGCTTTGAAAGTACTGTGTGACACATGTCCTGTATAGGCTGTTACAAAGCAACGAAATCACATATAACCCTTCATTTAACCTGTATTTTGTAAAAAAAAAAAGATACCATTTCATGCAATAGATTGTAAGATAAAGCATACACAATGATGACAGTTTATCACAATCACACCATTCTATTCACTAGGACTGTAAGACGCGCAGTAATGATAGGGAAGCATTGTTTATATATCCAACAACTTGTTCAACAGAATACAATAAAAGAATCACTTTTCACATCATTTTCTAATCAGTACGAGTCTCCATTGTCACAGGGAGTGGATAATCAGGGATTTACACGATCATCATACTTTGACCTTTGTGTATTTTATTGAGAAATACAGGATTCATTAGGCACTTTTACAGATTATTAAACTTAGCTATGAAATTCACAAAGTATTTTTGCCACATTTGCCACATTGTTTTAGTTAATAACACATTTATGGAAATATTATAGCTTTTAACATCTATATGATAATGCTTAGTTATTCTCTGATTGTCTCTACCAGCAGCCATTGAGTTGGGTATTTCTTTTACATAATATAGATATTGTAATTTGATGTGATGAAGGAACCCTCATCTCACTTAGATGCAGCTAGCGCATATATCACATGCACTAACAGATCTTTTTTACTGAAACAATGTATGTTTGGGGCACTTATGTGTAAGCTGAACGAGTGATAAAGTAGATACACTGGGAGAAGAGACATTGGACAATGTATGCGTTATGCCAAAGCACACGCAAAAGAAAATAATAATCACCTTTATTTGGCCAAGTATGTTACACACAAGGAATTTATTTCCGGTACAAAACTGAGGCAGCCATCTGCAGCGCCAACTCAACTGATGGCTCTATCCATAAAAATTTTATAACATTATTTGTATGCTAATTTAGCTAGTTTTAGATTAGATTAGATTAGATTCAACTTTATTGTCATTACACATATACACATACAAGGCAATGAAATACAGTTTAGCATCTAACCAGAAGTGCAATAACAGCAGTGCAGAGTGAGCAGTATCTACAGTATGTACAGTCAGTACTAACTTACCAATAGATATGGGAGCTGTGGCTCAGGAGGTAGAGTGGATTATCTCTTAATCGGAGGATTAGCGGTTCGATTCCTAGCTGGTCCAGTCAACTTGTCGAAGTGCCCTTGAGCAAGCATGACACTGAATGCCCAGATGCTCCCAGTGATGACACTGGTATGTGAATGTGTGAGTGTTTGGGAGTGCGAATGGGTGAATGGCCAAGTAGTGTAAGCGCATTGAATGTGCTGCAGTGCATAGAAAAGTATACTAAACAAGTATAAGACCACTTAGACCATATGTACAATTGATATATACAGTATGTAGGGTAATATACAACAGACTTTATGGATTTAAATTACAAGTAATGGATAAAGTAAGCCTATAAAACACTAGTGCAATGGAATGAAATAGTGCAGAATAAGAAGATAACAATACCTTACATGAGTTAACAGTTCAATGGATGTAAACAGTGCAAAGATAAGTATACAGTATCTACATGTGTACAGTGTGCAAATGAATAACAGAGCAGTATTCTGTGAGTATGTGCAAATTAACATATCACTTCATTATTACAGGTAACAGAAGTGTATTGCATTAGTCCCAGAAGGAGAGATAAGAAGGGGTGAGGTGTGTGTAGTGGTATAGAAGAAGGCAGTGGGGGTCACCGGGGGACAGAGTTCAGTAAGGAGACAGCTGTGGGGAAGAAGGTGTTCCTGAGTCTACTGGTCAACCAGTAGTTAACCAACTAGTTAACCAGTGTTAGGTATTTTTTAGTCAGATAGATATTGGTTAGATGCTTTATGTATTAGAAATGTTTAGTGGAGACAGGGTGTCTAGTTAGACTGTTAAATGCTTAGTCATCCTCATGAGATTTTTGCAGGGTGCATATGGTCAAGGATAACTAGAGAGAAAAGTTTGACTGTCAGCAGATAGGATGATTATTATTATTATTATTATGTGTTTAATCGTAATCATAATATTTTCTTATGTTTAACGTCATGACATGTCACTGGATGTCCTATCAGAATGTTTTTAGATACACACCACTTAATCAACAGTCACACACACATTGATTTTCTTCATGTTTTGACTATTGCCATGGCCAGCTACAAAGCTGGCACCAGGGACACGTCACGGTTTGACGTTCCTGTGTAGAATGGGGTTAGCCCAAAAGAGATATAATGTACAGGCCTGTTGTGGTTTGGGGTCTTTCATCTTTCATCTGCCTGCGTGCAGTTTGGAGGTGCAAGATACCTGAGCGTGTAATGTTAATTTTACCTGTGATCCTTTGAATAAATCAGCACTGTTTTGAAGTTACTCGGACTGGCTCGTCTCTCAGAGTTAGCATGGTAAAAAGAACTGGGTATCCCTTCACCTGGTAGCTAATCTATTAGTGACAATATTTGAGTGAGACAGTCAAAAAGGTTGTAAACTGTGTTTTGACAAGTCACTACCTTAAAATGTCACAAGTATAATAGATTATAAGATAGTAACCTCAGTCAATGTAACTCTATGGCACTGCTCCTAATGTTCAAAACTATTCAACATTCCTATGATCCACCAATGCTGAAAAAAAGTTCCCTATAGACTCAATGGACATGTCATCACTTTCTTTCTTAACCTACTCTGGCCCAGATGAAACTTCAAACATCATTACTAATGTCACATTTTTTTAAAGCCTTGACCACTGAATGTACTGTATATAAAAGATGGACAAACCACCCACTAAATTTTTTTTTTTTAAGAATTGTTTTGAAACTCAAGTCTGGCCACTGCCTTATTGAACGTGCTACAAACTGCCTGCTAAGGCTAATCCAAACATGTGCAAAGAGGTGGAGCGTGAGTGGGCCTGAGGCAGACTGAATGAAACTGGCTACCACTAGCCTGCCTGTCACTCAAAGAGGTCATGCTGAGGTTTGCTGTTCGTTATCCTGAGTACTCAACATATTGTTTCAAAGTCTAGGTGTTCAGGCTGCCATTACTAGTGAAAGGTCATGTTTAAAATTCACAAATACTTTGCTGTAAACAAATTTCTCAGGTGCTTCAGTTATTCTTGGCATATGACCAGGACATATGACATCCTGTTATCTTATTGAGTACAATTAAAAACATTGAGAAAGTGAAACATCCCACGATGCAAATGGAAAGGTTCTGCTAATACATTAAACACTGTACAGAAACCTCAATAAAAATTATTGCAATGATTAAAGAAGAAATTAGGATGATGAGTTAAATTAAAGTATGAAAACTACTCCACACTTTGAAAACCATATTTCCATATTAGTCGCCATATTAGTTTTGGTTTTACTGCTAGAAACATGTTCTCTATCTTCTGTCCTTCTTTCTTTCTAGGCTCTAGTGACCAAACCAACCTTCACCATACATATAGAAAGACAGTTTATTTCCGTAAAAACAACAATTCGGACAACTGCTTTTATTTATTTATTGGCATCTTCTCGTGTGTGCGCTCATTTTTCCCTACTACAGAAGTCTAAGATTGAGTTAAGTCATTTTAATGGGTACTTTTTGTGATGCACATCAACACATCACATTAGCAAGTGCTGTACTTGTTGTTAGTACAAGACAGACAGAGAAGAAATGAATTTTGAAATTGTAGATTTGTAAGCGTAGATTAAGGACAAACATCTTAAGGTTGATGCTGCTGCTTTGATTATTCCCAGATGAACTTCAGAGACAGATCACTGATTTTCTCCTGAAGCAGCTGATCAACTCTTTGACTCTGGGCAACTGTAAAGATGTTCTTCCAGTCACCGATCTGACCTGCATTGAAGAAACTAAAGCTGCACCTGATATGGATGTGTTCAGATGTTTCTCTATATGAGCTGCAGTTATGTCGCATTACCTTTGCGCATGAAGTTTCCGCTGATCATCTCTTTTGGTACAAACTCATAGTTGGCTTTTTTGTCTTTCTTCATTGTTTTAAATGTGGCCTTTTCTACAACTTGCTCAACGGCTGCTTCACTGAGGTTTTTTCCTAAGAAACTGCAGATCTTAGTTACTGCTGCCTTCAGGTCCTGAAACAGAGAAACAGGAGACCAACAGAGGAAAACTTCAGTTCTGACAAAGAATTTATTGGAGTGTTTTCAAATGAAAACCAAATAAAAAGCACATCTTACCAAGATCATGTCTTCATAGGTCAGGAAGAGGATGTTGTACTGGTCTTTCTTTGAATGCCACTCTCTGATGTGGTCAAACCAGAGCGACCCTGGAACTGTATAAATGTATAATGTATCACTTAGCATAAGATTTACATAAATGTGTTTTTCAATATGTTGTATTTATTTCAACATTCTGCAAAACCAACCAACATAGTTCAAGAAGACTTTCAAATGAAGACCACTTAAGTCGTTTTTTCAAATTTATCTGCACCAGACAATTTGGTTTGATCATCATCATCATCCAGATTGTGGAGCTGAGGTACTGTATCTCACCATTGCCTGTCAAATACTGCTCGAAAAACTGTTCAAAACTTGTCGGAGTCTCCATGTCAGAGTAGACACTGCTGAAGTGGTAATAAGAGATCATGTTGTCCTTTGGATTACGCATCACATAGATGATCTGACAAACAAATAGAACAATCAAAATTGAATCTGTTCCAGTACACACTAGTGTCTCCTCCATTCCAAAATTAAGTCAAATATTTCACTATTTGATGACATTTAACACATACTAAATATGGAAGCCCAGTGCTCTCAAAAAATGTAATAAAAGTCTAATTTACAATATTATGTCATCAACATTTTTTTTATTTAGAAAGTTGTGTTTAATGATTTGGTTTGCTTTTACATTTTATCTAATAAGTTTGGTAATTTTAGTCTTGTGTTTTTATCCATGTGTTTCACAATGTACAAATGTTAATTTGTTTTAACTTTGAATGTCATAATAACAATTCATCTGTTATTCATTCATTCATTCATTCATTTTCTACCGCTTAGTCCCTGAACGGGGTCACGGGTGGGGCCGGAGCCAATCCCAGCCGGCAATCGGGCGAAGGCGGGGTACACCCTGGACAGGTCGCCAATCCATCGCAGGGCCATTCATCTGTTAGTCCTACAAATTATCAATGTTTATCTATTCTATAATCAATTAATCACACAAGTAAATGTAGTTTCTAATATATGACGGTTTGCTGCTTGACAGGGTGTGCTTTGTATTAATTTGAAAATATTTAGGTTTTTGACTGTTGCTATAATAAATAACATTAACATGCTTCCCTGGACTAAAGCATTGCCTTGTCATTTTGTGGGCAATATCTATTTTCCTACATTTTATAGACCAAACAAAATTAACTCAAACATTTATCAGCAAATAAATTATTTTTAGCCTTGCACAGAATTGTCTATTACCATATACCGTGAAAAAGTGTAATTTTCAATACCATCAGAAATATACTCTCGTTTTGCTATTAAAGCAATATTTAATATCATGTACAATACTTCAAATCAAATGTTAACAACAACAACACAGGTTCAATGTAATATAGATTACTGTGAAATCATAGGCCATCATGTATAATGAGTGCTTTTATGTTTGGTACTTGACGCTAATACTTTTGTATTTTTACTTAAATACCATTTTGAAGGCATGACTTTTATTTGTAAGAGAGTACTGTTACACTGTGGTATTACTGCTTAATTCACCAGTGCATAAAATACACACCTTTGCCTTCTTGTCCTTCAGTCCCAGAGGCATGATAGCTGGGGTGAGGTGAGAGGAGAAAAGACGTGGAGACGGTCGCAGAGAGTAGTTTTCATGGACATCAGTGTACTCCAGCCAAGGCATCTGTTCCCAGTTGTTTGGATATTCATTCAGACCTCCATCTAACTCACAGATGGAGATGATGATCTGCTGAGTCCATATCGTTCCTGTGAGGAGGAGCAGTTTGGAGAAATCACACATCAGTGACTCTGTTCCCAGCAGGACAGAAAACCATGGAGACAAATAATGTGATCCAGTGCTGTAAACAGCTGTTTTACTGACCTGACTTCGGATAAGTGACAAGAAATATGTCACTGTCTCGTATTTCAAAGCTCTGCAGTGAATCAATGTGCTCAGCAGTTGTCTTACCGAAGTTTTTATACCTGCAGAGGAAGTCACTGATCTGCTCCATGTTAGTTGTGAATGACACAGAAAACTGAGGGAAATGTTGCCCATGGGGTTGTCTCAGCTACAGCTGCTGGACTCTCAACGTTCTTTATGTGCACGTTGGTTTCTTCATATCTGAAAATGCTGACTGCTGGGTGCACACTGCCACCAACAGTAAGTTTAAATACAATATAGAATTTGCCTTTAGTGTTACAACACACTCTGCAGTCTTTTTTATTAATGAGACCATAACTTTATAAATCAGGTAGCGAGAAGCTGAGAAAATCAGTTGAAAGTGCTGGTGTGGGACTTAAACACAAAGAAATTGGTAAATTGTCTCTTATTAATATTGTCAATGATTTACATCAATGATTACAGTATACATTGACCTGACATTATGAAAAATAGTTGAGTTTGAGCAGAAGAACGGATTTAGGAATGGGACAGGAATGGGTTTGGCTTAGCTGAGGAACCAGGAACACACAGGTAAGCCGTGCAGGGCAGGAATGTCATCAGTGAAGATGTAAGTTGAGCAAGTAAATCAAGCAGGTAGAAGTGAAGCTGACGTTGCTGGGTAGTCTGGGAACAAGCGGCAAGTACTGCGGGATAGAAGTGGTGACAGTGTCACTGGAGAGTCAGGAACTCACAGGTAAGTGGAGCTGGTCAAAGGTGGCAACAGCATCGCTGGAGAATCAGGAACTCGGGTTAATTACTACGGGGATTATTATATCAGAGTTTTTTTTATATAAATATAAAAATCATGCCTTGCTGTGTTTAAACTGGCCCACCAGACAGGTGCGTTCTCATACAGTTTTGTGGTGTTTGGCTGAGACACCAGTGCTGACCAGCATAAGAGAGAGCTAGGCCTCACACTCATAGTGGCCAGGTGTGAAGCTTGTTCCCTGGCAGCTCCCTGCCCCTCAACAGTTTGTCTTAACTGTGTGGGGACTTTAAGCATATATGTTGCACTGGTCAGCATGTGTGTGTGTAACTATGAATAAAAGCATATCAGAGGTCCACACACCGCAAGACTGATTGCAGACCCAAAACCCATGTATCAAATCTGTGATGTCAGAGCCCGCCATAAATCAAAAATAAAAAGAAAAATAATTCTTCTGCTCAAACTCAACTATATTTCAAAATGTCAGCTTGTTCCAGCTCATGATTATTCATTTTTTATGTTAGCACTCCCTCTAGTGTTTGTTATGCCCAGATACAATGGTTTCCCAAAAAACAGAGTTGGCATCCGAGGTTTGGGTCAGCTGGGCACTTGGCCCCAGCCACTGCCCAAAACACAATGCACCGGCCCCTTACGGCCTCTCCAGCAGGTGGTGGGCCCACCGGAGAGTGGCTTCATGTTATGGTTTCGGGCTGAGCCCAACCAGGCCCCGTGGGTCTGCTGTCAGCTAATGTAACTCTCGCCTGACTGTTCTGTCAAGGCAAGATGATAATGTGTGTGTGCCCTTACTGCATGCACACACTCTCTCTGTGTGCTCTCCATGGTGCTCTTGTTCCCCTCTGTTGGTTCTACCTGCCTGATTGTGGCTGGCTACTGACATCATTATTCTTTTGTTGTTCTCCATTCAAAAAAAAGGAATATGCTCTCACACCTCAACTGTTATCTGTGCATTTTGTCTGGCGTACACACTCACTATGTGCCCTTCCCTGCACCTGTCCTCCCCTGATCACAGATTGGCCATTCTGCCTTCTCACAGTGGCAGTCAGGTGTTATATGGGCATGGGTCCACCCTGCTGTCTCCACCCCCACCAGCTGAAGGAAAAGTGCTGGCATAAGGAGCCGAACTCAGGTCGCATTGGCATTTATGCTACCACAGCAGACCAGAGTGGGGACAGCCCAGTGCAGGGCACAGGGCAGGAAAAGAAATCTCTTCAGGACTGCTCATGGGTGAGGGATAAACCCAATAGCAACAGTTCTTAGAGCGCTACGCCTATACTCATAGAAGCTTGGGTTACCGTACATAACCATCATTATTATTCATAACATTCACACACATGGCAAGAACCACACTAACCAATTTTGTGTGAAAAAAATGCCTGAAGAACCAAAAAGGCTACATCTGCACGTATCTCTCCTGCCATTGTTGTTTTGGCTTGTAGACCACTGGTGCAAGATTTAGGTTACAACTGACACAGAGCGATGTCACATCTCGGTGTGAAATGCCGGCCTGCTGTCTGAATTTACAGGATGGCTCGCGATTACACCGCCTTTAGCTTGATCTGTGTTAATAGCACAAGGCTTGGATATTGGCGACCCTTTGGAATAACAGACTGGCAACCTACCCAGAGTGTACCTCCTCTCTCACCCACTATCAGCTGGGAGGGGCTCCAGCACCCCCATGACGCTATTCAGGGCTAAGCAGTACAGATAATGGATAGATATACCTGTAATTGGTGCTTTTTATTGACACCTAAAAACAGCATACACCTTAGCATCTGTACATGTTCGTAGTGCAAGTGAATTTTGGAGTTGTAAGGCTAAAAGCCTTAAGGTTGATGCTGCTGCTCTGTTTATTCCCAGATGAACTTCAGAGACAGATCACCAAGTTTCTCCTGAAGCAATTGATCAACTCTTTGACTCTGGGCAACAGTAAAGATGTTCTTCCAGTCGCCGATCTGACCTGCAATGACAAAATTAAAGCTGCACCTGTTACTGTATGTGTTCAGATGTTTCTCTATATGAGCTGCAGTTATGTTGCGTTACCTTTGCGCATGAAGTTTCCACTGATCCTCTCTTTTGGTACAAACTCATAGTTGGCTTTTTGGTCTTTCTTCATTGTTTTAAATGTGGCTTTTTCTACAACTTGCTCAACATCTGCTTCACTGAGCTGTTTTCCTAAGAAACTGCAGATCTTAGTTACTGCTGCCTTCAGGTCCTGAAACAAAGAAACAGGAGACCAACAGAGGAAAACTTCAATTCTGACAAAGAATTTATTGGAGTGTTTTCACATGAACAACCTGAGGAAAAAAGCACATCTTACCAAGATCATGTCCTCATAGGTCAGGAAGAGGATGTTGTACTGGTCTTTCTTTGAATGCCACTCTCTGATGTGGTCAAACCAGGACGACCCTCCAACTGTATAAATGTATAATGTATCACTTAACGTAAGATTTATATAAATGTGTCTCTTGAATATACTGTGTTCATTCCAACAGTACGCAAACACAACCAACCAATTCAAAAAGACTTTAAACTGAAATTGAAGTTATTCCCCCGCTCTGCCCCCTGCCCCTGGACTGTGACCCACCACAGAACATAAAAAACTACCTCTTTTTTTTTCAATTTATAGATTATGCAAGCATGGCAATTATTTTTTAAACAAAGTAACGCGTTAACAAAACAGTACCGAACATGGGAGACAAGACAACAATTACATGACATTACAAAAGGATATAGAGTGTTTTACAAGATTGTAGTGTGTGAAGTGTGGGTATTTCCAACTTATTCAGTCTATGAAACACAATAAAGGAAAAAGGAGGGGAAATAAATAAAAAATTACCAGTAATAATGATGATGGTACTGATAACAGTACTACTAATAAAAGTAGCTTGTTACATTTTTAGAGTTTGGTGGGAATGTGCGTGGCCTCAGCCCCAGGTGTTTGGTTCAAGTTGAAATGTGTTAAAAATGGTTCCATGTGTCATAAAAAGCTAATAAACTATTCTTATGAGTAGATGCCATTTTCTGTAATGTGGTGTATTCTATCAGAATGTTGGTCCAGTGGTTTATGTGTAGTGATTTTTTTGATTTCCAGTTTTGAAAGATTGTTTTCTTGGCAATAGCTAGAGAAATGAGGAGTGGGTTTTTGTATTTAATTGGTAGGTGGTCAACGTCTACGATATTACCGAGTAAGCAAAGTGTAAAAGAGTAAAAAGACTACCTCTGCTGTTGTGCACAAACTCAGTACATTCCTCCTTTTTGTTATATTATGTGTAAATCTGCTGCTGGCTGTTTTTAGCGTCTGCTGCTGTTGATCATTTGCACTACTGTCCATGTGCATCTCACAAATATTATGCCCCTGGTGATGCTAACCATCTGACAATCCTCTGGTTATTATTTGCACTACTGTCACTGATTTAGTTGCTGTTTAGTTTTATCCTAATTACTTTAATTTAGTTTTCTTTTACTATTTTTATTCTACTTTTATTTTATTTTAGTTTCTTAAATGGTATGAGCATTCAATACTAGGTGGGAGAGAAATGGTATTTTAATTTCCTGTATGTCTTGCACAATCAAAATCTTTGATCTTTAAAAAAAAAATTTTGATCATCATCATCCAGATTGTGGAGCTGAGGTATGAGCTTGAATGAATTGAATGATTGATTAACTGCAGATTCATCAGCACCAGAGTATTTGGTCTGGTCATCAACCAACATCATCAACATCCAGATTGTGGAGCTGAGGTATCTCACCGTTGCCTGTCAAATACTGCTGCAAAAAGTGTTCAAAGCTTGTCGGAGTCTCCATGTCAGAGCAGACTTTGCTGAAGTGGTAATAGGAGGTGATGTTGTCCTTTGGATTACGCATCACATAAATGATCTGAGAAACAAAGAAACAGCAATCAGAATTTAACCTGATCCATTTCAAAATAAATATAGAAGTACATTCCCATTAAGAAAAAAATGAATAAAAGCCAAAATTACAATATTGAATCACTGAAAGTTTAATTATTGGTTTTAGGAGGATTTGTGAGGATTTGTTGCTTTTTCCATTTATACAAATTTTTGACTGTTGTTCAAATATAAAACACAATTTTAACACATCAGGGTCTGGTAACGTTTTGTGGTCAGTAAATACTTTTTTATATTTTAAACACCAAAGTGAAAAAGTTAGCCTTGCACATATTGTCAAGTACTAGGTACTGTTTATTAGTATAATTTTCAGTAGCATTAAAAATACACACTCCTTTTTCTATTAAACTGACACTGTATTAATGTGATGTAATTTTGTGTACAACACTAACTATCAAATCAATCAAAACTTTATAGAACCTACATACAGATTCAGTGTAATGTACATTAAGGTGAAATTTACCATTCCATCTAAATAGATAGATAGATAGATAAATTGATTAAAAATCAATAAAACCTACATTAATAACGTAACATTTTGAAGGCATGACTTCTTGTAACAGAGTACTATCACACTGTGGTACTACTACTTCTTCCACCAGTGCATAAAATACACACCTTTGCCTTCTTGTCCTTCAGTCCCAGAGGCATGAGAGCTGGGGTGAGGTGAGAGGAGAAGAGTCGTGGAGACGGTCGCAGAGAGTAGTGTTCACTACCCTCCCTGAACTCCAGCCAAGGCATCTGCTCGCAGTTGTTTGGATATTCATTCAGACCTCCACTTAACTCACAGATGGAGATGATGATCTGCTGAGCCCATATAGTTCCTGTGAGGGGGAGCAGTTTGGAGAAATCATACATCATCAGTGAATCTGTTCCCAGCAGGACAGATCATCATGAATATAAATAATATGATATAGTGACTGTTTTACTGACCTGACTTTAGATAAGTGACGAGGAATATGTCACTGTCTCGTATTTCAAAGCTCTGTAGTGAATCAATGTGTTCAGCAGTTGTTAAACCGGTGGCAAAATTGTAGTTTTTATACCTGGAGAGGAAGTTGCTGATCTGCTCCATGTTAGTTCTAGATCACACAAAAAATGAGAGAAATGTTCTGGGTTGTCACACCTCTCGGCTACAGCATCTGGACTCTGGACTTTGATTTGTGTAAGCACATGTTGGTTTCTTCAAGTCTGAAAATGCTGACTGCTGGGTGCACACTTCCACCAACAGTAACGTTTAAATACAACACAGACTTAAGTCTGTTTTATAACTTTATTGACATATCATGTAGAGACAAGTTGAGAAAATCAGTTGAAAGTGCTGGGAGGGAGGCTTTGACACAAAGATGTGTCAAAGTGTGTTTTATTATTATTTTCAGTGAATACATTAATTTAGATTTTCAATGAAAAAAGCACAGTGACTG
>NW_018128468.1:52275-56079 GCF_001952655.1 Monopterus albus
TTTCCCTTTAAACACTTTCTTTATATTATTCTGCTGTTTTGTATCAGTAAAGATTAAAATAATATGGATCACTATCTTTTTGAGTGATTGAATTTTTTTGTAAAATTTCTTTCTTATAGCCACCTGTGTCATTTTCTTGTATTTTTAATTTCTGGCACCTTTACATCTATCATAGTGTACTTTGACATGATGATAAACAGGACTTGTAGTTCAGTTTGTGCTGAAAAAGGCCCTGCAAAGGGAGACCTAAATGGTTTATATCTTTGTATGATTTAATTCTATAAACATAACCTGCATATCTAGAAGTATCATGAAGTGAAAATGTAAGTTTTGATTGTGGAAATCATTCATTTCATATCTGCAATTTAGCTGTAAAATATTTCAACAGAATCAGAAATGTTTAACAAAATAATGGTTCAGCATGGTGGACGTCTGCTCTTTATTCCCAGATGAACTTCAGAGACAGATCACAGAGTTTCTCCTGAAGCAGTTGATCAACTCTTTGACTCTGGGCAGCAGTAAAGACGTTCTTCCAGTCACCAATCTGACCTGCAATGAAGAAATTAAAGCTGCACCTGACACTGTATGTGTTCAGATGTTTCTCTGCAGTTATGAGAGCTGCAGTTATGTCGCATTACCTTTGCGCATGAAGTTTCCACTGATCTCTTCTTTTGGTATAAACTCATAGTTGGCTTTTTGGTCTTTCTTCATGGTTTTAAATGTGGCTTTTTCTACAACTTCATCAACATCTGCTTCACTGAGGTTTTTTCCTAAGAAACTGCAGATCTTAGTTACTGCTGCCTTCAGGTCCTGAAACAGAGAAACAGGAGACCAACAGAGGAAAACTTCAGTTCTGACAAAGAATTTATTGGAGTGTTTTCACATGAACAACCTGAGGAGAAAAGCACATCTTACCAAGATCATGTCCTCATAGGTCAGGAAGAGGATGTTGTACTGGTCTTTCTTTGAATGCCACTCTCTGATGTGGTCAAACCAGGATGCTCCTAAGACTATAATTGTATAATGTATCATTTAATTTAGCATTGTCCATAAATATGTTTATTGAATACATTGTATTTATCTCAACAGTTTATAATATGCAAATACAGCCAACATGGTAAAGTACAAGAAGAAGGGTTTTCACTGATTAGATGGATTAGCACAAAATCTTGTCTAGACATTTATGAATGTTCATTAAACACAACGAACATCGCTCAGAAAGCTGAAGTAAAACTTATCAAATGAGAGAAAGACAAGTTTTTAGCAATGCTAGCAGTGAGGCACTTGGGATCTGTTGGTCCAGACTGAAATAGTTCAACAACCAGCAGATTGCCACGAAACTCACTGTGGAAACTTATGTTGACTAAGGGATTGGTGCTACAGATTTTCACTGGCTCCTATAATTTTCATTCCATTAGATGGATTGGTTTGAATGAACTGATTTGTTTTTACAGATTTATTAGTACCAGATCATTTGGTCAGGTCGTCATCATCATCATCACCATCATCAACAACCAGATTGTGGAGCTGAGATATCTCACCATTGCCTGTCAAATACTGCTCCAAAAACTGGTCAAAGCTCTTTGGAGTCTCCATGTAGGAGCAGACAGTGCTGAAGTGGTAATAGGAGGCAATGTTGTCCTTTGGATTACGCATCACATAGATAACCTAACAAACAAACAGAGCAATCAGAATTTAACCTGATCATATACATATCAGTTTCCCCTCTAGGACAAACTTCATTCAAATAATTCACTCTTTGATGATATTTTGTCAAATACATACCTGCTGTTATTTTGATGTCTTATCTAATAATTAGGTAAGTAAAAACTTCCAAAACTTATTGTGTTTCAAGATTTACATATATTAACGTATTTCAATGTTGAATGTCATAACTATAATTGAGTCAGTCAGCTCATTTTAATCTGTGAGTATTTTAATATCAGCTAATGACATAAATAGAAAGTCACTTTCGATTTTTCCCATTTAGGGGTCGCCACAGCGAATCATCACACTGACGACTCGCATGTTAACATTTGGCACGTGTTTTACGCTGGATGCCCTTCCTGACGCAACCCTGACTCGAACCTGGGCCGCAGCTAATCACATAAATAAATATCTAAAAAACCTTTCAAAAAATATTAAACATTTGATGGCTGTAGTTTGTAATATATATGATTTGCTGCTTTGCCCTGTCATACATTATAGTAATTGAACAAATTTGGGTTTTTGACTGTTGGTTTAACAAAAAGCTACATTTTAAAATATTAACTATTGTTTTGGCAAATGTGTGGGCACAATAACTATTTTCTTACATTTTCAACACCAGACAAATTATTGATTGAAAAAATAAATCAGCTGATAAATTATTTTCAAACATGCACATAATTTCTTATAACCATAAACTCTACTGTAGCCTATATTACACTAATTTTTAGTAACATCAACGCTGTACACTACTTTTTGTATTAACCTGATGCACTATTAATGTGATGTAATGACGTTAATACTTTTGAAAATTTTACTTAATTAAGATTGTGAATGCAGGATTTTTATTTGTAACAAAGTATTTTTAGACTGTGGTATTACTACTTAATCCACCAGTGCATAAAATACACACCTTTGCCTTCTTGTCCTTCAGTCCCAGAGGCATGAGAGCTGGGGTGAGGTGAGAGGAGAAGAGTCGTGGAGACGGTCGCAGAGAGTAGGGTTCATGACTCTCCATGTACTCCAGCCAAGGCATCTGCTCGTAGTTGTTTGGATATTCATTCAGACCTCCACTTAACTCACAGATGGAGATGATGATCTGCTGAGTCCATATAGTTCCTGTGAGGGGGAGCAGTTTGGAGAAATCACACATCAGTGAATCTGTTCCCAGCAGGACATATAACCATGAATACAAATAATGTGATGTAGTTCTGTAAACAGCTGTTTTACTGACCTGACTTTGGATAAGTGACAAGGAATATGTCACTGTCTCGTATTTCAAAGCTCTGCAGTGAATCAATGTGCTCGGCATTTATCATACAGCTGATAAAAATGTAGTTCTTATACCTGCACAGGTAGTCACTGATATGTTCCATATTAGTTGAGTCAAACAGAAAAACAAGAAAAATGTTACGTATAAGGTTGTCACAGCTCTCAGCTGGACTCTGGACTTTGGTTCTGAAATGCTGAGTTTGATTTATACATGTCACATGTATACTGTTATGTTGTATAATATATATTGTATAATAATCTATTTGAAATGCTGACCAGTGCAGAGTGACACCTATAGTATGGTTTATATACACGACACAGTTTGTTTTTAGTGTTATAAACCACTGAAAGTCTTTTTTTTTGTATTAATGGAAACATAGCTTTACGAGGATAATCACCTTTATTTGGCCAGGTATGTTACACACAAGGACTTTGTTTCTGGCACAGAACCGAGGCAGCCATCTGCGGCGCCAACTCTAACCATAAGAGGACAACTTGGGGTCTCAGTGTCTTGCCCAAGGACATTTGGACTACAGGCACTGAGATTTGAACTTCTGGCCCTCCGGTTGGGAGACAACTGCTCTACCCACTGAACCACAGTCGCCCCCGTTTTATTTATAAATCATGTGAGAGAAGAGAATATTCATATTTTCAATTATTTATATTTACTTCTATAGACAGATGTAATTTCAGTTCTTAAGGGTGCTTTCACACCTACAGCGTTTAGTTCGATTGAATCGAAATAGAGTTCGTTTTCCCTCTTGGTGCGGTTCGTTTTGTCTGGTGTGAACACGGTAATCGCACTCGAGTGCGCACCAAAACAAC
>NW_018128468.1:56160-58639 GCF_001952655.1 Monopterus albus
GTACCGAACCAAAACGGGACCAAAGGCCGTGAATCACATGATTTGAGGGCATTGGATTATGGGTACATTTTATTTCCTGTCACCCAAAACATGCACCAGGATGAAACGTGGGCAAACTTGGAGTCATGAAGATGTAAAATGCCTCGTAGACATCTGGTCGGATGCTACATACAGGCACAACATTATTTGGCTGTTTTGTATCAGCAAATAAAACAATATTTATCACAACTATGAATTAATATTTAATACTTTGAGTGAGTGGAAACTTTGAAAATGTTAAATGCTTCTGTGCCATTTCTTGTATTTTTTATTTCTTGCAGTGTTATACTTTATTACAGTAAACATGAAACTGACATTATGTTTAATAATTGAGTTTGAACAGAAGAATGGATACCATGTATTTGAGCTAAGGACAGTGTTGATTTGTTTGTTTTATTTGTTCTAAGTTGCTCTGTGTGCTTTAATTTAGTTTTATTTGCTGTGTTTATTTTAATGTATACAAGGCTGATAAGGGTTATACAGGCAGAAGTGATAAAGTTGACTAGGAAATGACCCCAGTAGCCTTAAGGCAGGTAAGAGAGAGAAAAAGGCTTATCACTGCATTTTTTGGATGGCTGCCCAACCTGAGCAAGGGTGATGGCCTTGACAACAGGAAAGGTGAGAGTGTTCACAGGCACAGCCCATAGTTGTAAAGTTATATAAAGGGGGATTTTCTTTTTTTTTTTAGTGTTATGAAACAAGGGATGGCAATCATTGAACCTTGTTTCAAGTTCACTTTGACCAATGAAATAGTTGTAGGTAAGTAGCTAAGTAGGTTAGAGAAAAAGGTGGGATGAAGCATGCTCTGGCTGACTTGGAAAGAGGAAGAGGCCCCTTTGACTGTTGCCTGACCGATATCTGGGGTGTCTGAGGCCACCCTGGGCACATTACATAACCACCAGCATTTGCAACCAGATTTTCACTTTTTAACATCTGAAAAGCTGAGGTAGCATCAACAACAGAATCTATACCTTTTGCAATCAAGCCAGCCTTACATAACACCTAGCAGCAGGAGGTAAAATAGATGTAGAGGCTAAATCTCTCATGTTTGTTTTAGCCTGTTGATTGCCTGTATAGTTTGACTTTGTTTTGATGCGTGTCCAAACATTACAAGTTCACTGTGCATCCAGTACAACAAAAATGAGTTACTCATCAATAACTTGACTCTCACTCAGTTTACAAAGTTCTTTCTGCTCAACTGGTAAGACAGCAAGATGGTGAGGCCTGTCTTGGCCCATTGTGCACCTCAGCCAAGTGTGGCGTCGTCTCAGTGCCCTGAATGACCGTTCACAACTACACACAGACCTGCAAGTCTGTTAGCTATAGCTCATTTGTCAACAACATTTGTCTTAACCTCCCTCAAACTCATCTCTCCTTTCTGCTTCCCTCCCTTTGCCTCGAAAAAACAAGAATTTTCTGATATCCATCTACAGGAGGAAGGTAACACTTTACAATAACGGCCCAATTCATAGGCTTAAGTAATGCTTAATTTATGATAAGTTAATGGGTAACTGATCATGAATTAATCATGAATTCCTATATATCACTATGAATTCAATTTGGTATTAACTACTTAATTCACTCTAACTTCATCAGTAGTTAAGAAACCCTAATTCATGGTTACTTCATACATTAATTAATACACCACCCTTTGAGCCTGATTTTAGAAATGCTTGTTCCGGGGCCATGGCACCCTTTGAGCCTGATTTTAGAAATGCTTGTTCCGGGGCCATGGCATCCTTTTAGCCTGATTTTAGAATTGCCTGTACCGGGGCCATGGTTTTGATCAGCTTCTTTTATGACTGAAGTACGTTTTATATTCGATCATATAATTTATTTTTTTTTAAACCAAAATAATAATAATAATCTGGATGCAGCTGCACATCTGCCTTTTTTCATTTTTGGAGTAACTTTTTTTTTTTTTTAAGTGTGTTGCTGACGGAATTTTTACATAAACTCAGTTATTGTAACCAAATTTTGTGTACATGCTCAGAATCTAAGATTTACTGTGACAGTCAATGGACATTGTACCTCTAGGAGGCATCAGAATCTTAAAACGTTCATCTCATAAATTTTTTCTAAATATTACATGACATGGTTATTGTCATGTCTCAGTCAACAGATAAAAAGTGCTTTTGATATTTGTGGATTTTATATGTAAGTTTTGAAAATATTTGACAAAGCACTCAAAACTTCAAAAACTTGTCAGTTATACAGAGATCACTGTTTTTGCAACATCTTACAATATATGAAGAAGCTCTGCCTCACTGCAACCAATGGTCAATTACAAAGTCCATCACTTTTAAAAAAATGTGTAAAATCAAGTCTCAAAACCACTAAAGTTTTTGTTCAGTGCTTCCAGTACTGAGTCACAGATTGGTTAGAGTCTGGAGATCAAAGTGACAATACACAATCTGGCATAACATGTGATGTACAAACA
>NW_018128468.1:63697-69183 GCF_001952655.1 Monopterus albus
GCTCAAAGGGTGGTGTATTAATTAATGTATGAAGTAACCATGAATTAGGGTTTCTTAACTACTGATGAAGTTAGAGTGAATTAAGTAGTTAATACCAAATTGAATTCATAGTGATATATAGGAATTCGTGATTAATTCATGATCAGTTACCCATTAACTTATCATGAATTAAGCATTACATAAGCCTATGAATTGGGCCGTTATTGTAAAGTGTTACCGTAAATTCTAATGGGTTACACTTACTGTTAATAAAATAGTACCACTAGTCGGACTGTGTCTGCTGCTTTTCAGCTGATTTGACATGTCAAAGGCCAGTAGGGCCTTGTTGGTGAGCGAAAACACTCTGGTAGGCTGTACAGCTTAGTGACCCAATGCAAAAGAAGAGAATGCGTTGGGAAAGTCCTTTCAGCCTGTTGCTGTAGTATCCATGATTTCACACTGTGGTTTCTTCCTGTTTTTCACTTCCACAAAGTCCTTTCTTCTTGAACGCCAGTGTCAAGCTTATCAGACTAGAAGCAGCTATAAACAACTGTGTTGAACAAAAGCTGATTTGTTTACAGCTTATATTTCTGCTGTATAGCTCTTGTTCTTTCCCTTTCTGAATGGTGAATACAGATACCACCACCTGCTGGTATTTCTGTCACACAGGTACAGAGAGTAAGTCCTAGTTGGCTGTGCAAATAAAGTGTCACTTTTTCAACCCGACTGGCGCAACAGTCAGCCTAAGTTGCTGCTAGTTTTTTCATGTTGGCTTGGTGCATCTCTGTCCTAATATTATCCAGGTTATTGATCATCTTTGCGTGAGAGTCTTTGAAATCTCTGATTTCTACACTGAACTGCAGGACTTTCACTTACAGTATGCGTGTCCAAGGGCATGACTGATGTGCAGTCAGATAAGATGTTATTGATTCACAGGGGTAAAATACAAGAGTTGCAGCAGCACAGCACCAGAGGTTTGCATGTGCAGATAAAAGCAAGAAAAACTTGTATATTAAATACAAATTATAATAAAACTAAATTCAATGTCATAATCACAAGACAAGCAATTAACAAACTGTGTTGGACTTAACTTAATAGGGGACAATCATCTCAAGTGACGTGCATGTCTTAGATATGCATTACATCATAAATATTCGTATCTTAATTGGTTTAGTAAATCGCAATTATATATACAGTACAGTATGCAATGCTGCTTTTCATTGAAAAACAAGGTTTTCTTTATATAACTGTGCAAGAAAATGTGCAGAATAAATTCAACATATAATACTGATGTCACAGATTTTATTGAATGTATTTTTAGTGATGTCATCTCTCAGCAAGAATGTTTCAGGGTCAAGCCCCGGCCGACCCGATACCTTTCTTTGCAGAGTTTGCATGTTCTCCCTGTGCCTGCGTGGGTTATCCCTGGGTACTCCAACTTCCTCCCACAGTCCAAAGACATGCAGCTTAGGTTGACTGGTGAGTCTAAGTTACACATGTGAGTATGTGTGGTTGTTTGTCTACATGTCAGCCCTGTGATAGACTGGTGACCTGTCCAGGGTGGACCCTGCCTCTCACCAAGTGTCAGCTGGGATTGGCTCCAGCCCCCCCTACAACTCTATTCAGGAATAAGCAGTATAGATAATGGATGAATAGATATTTTAATGACACACTAAATGTCCATATTATTCACCACATTAATCTGGTTTTTACTGCTAGAAAATAATTCTCTATACTCGGACCTTGTTGCTTTCTAGATTAAGAGAATCAAAGTGGTGAGACGACTTCAATGACCAAAACAGCCATTACCATATATAGAAAAACACTGTTTAATTTCCTATGACTTTCATTAAAATCTGCAACTGCTTTTATAGTGTTTTCTGTTGGTGCGTGTTCATTGTTTCCAAGTCTCAAAATGGGCCAAACATTTTAATGTTTGTGTTTTTGTTTTTGTTTTTTGATGCACATCAACAGCATACACATTAGCAGCTGCTGTATATGTTAGTGCAAGATAGACAAAGAAAATGAATTTTTGATTCGTAGATTTGTTGGACCTGAAGGGTGTGGTCCCTGCTGTTGGAAAACCATATTTCAATATTAGTCTCCATAATAATCCAGGTTGTGGTCCCTGCTCTTTATTCCCAGATGAACTTCAGAGACAGATCACCAAGTTTCTCCTGAAGCAGCTGATCAACTCTTTGACTCTGGGCAACAGTAAAGACGTTCTTCCAGTCACCAATCTGACCTGCAATGAAAAATTAAAACTGCACTTGATGTGTGTTAAAATGCAAAGATTGCAAAGGAGCTGCAGTTATGTCGCATTACCTTTGCGCATGAATCTTCCACTGATCTTCTCTTTTGGTAGAAACTCATAGTTGGCTTTTTGGTCTTTCTTCATGTTTTCAAATGTGGCTTTTTCTACAACTTGCTCAACGTCTGCTTCACTGAGGTTTTTTCCTAAGAAACTGCAGATCTTAGTTACTGCTGCCTTCAGGTCCTGAAACAAAGAAACAGGAGACCAACAGAGGAAAACTTCAATTCTGACAAAGAATTTATTGGAGTGTTTTCACATGAACAGTCTGAGGAGAAAAGCACATCTTACCAAGATCATGTCCTCATAGGTCAGGAAGAGGATGTTGTACTGGTCTTTCTTTGAATGCCACTCTCTGATGTGGTCAAACCAGGACGACCCTACAACTGTATAATTGTATAATGTATCACTTAACATAAGATTTACATAGATGTGTTTCTAAAATATACTGTATTTATTCCAACAGTATGTAAACACAACCAACATGATTCAAAAAGACTTTAAACTGAAGTTGAAGTTATTCACATGCTGCTGTGGTCTGGACTGAAATAGCCAATTATGAAATTCCATGTTGACTAAAGGATTAGTTCTACAGATGCTCATGGTTTGTTGGGGTTTTAACTTCATAGATGGACTGGTTTGATTGAACTGATTGATTGATTTCAGATTCATCAGCACCAGAGTATTTGGTCTGGTCATCAACATCCAGATTGTGGAACTGAGGTACCTCACCGTTGCCTGTCAAATACTGCTCAAAAAAGTGGTCAAAGCTCTTCGGAGTCTCCAGGTCAGTGTAGGCACCACTGAAGTGGTAATAGGAGACGATGTTGTCCTTTGGATTACGCATCACATAAATGATCTGAGAAACAAACAGAGCAATCAGAATTTAACCTGATCAAGTACACACCAAATATGGGAGCCCATTAATGTCAAAAAATTTGTAAAAGTCAAAATTACAATATTAAAGCAACAATATGTAACTTGACAGTCTCTTCCTAGAGTTGCTGAGTGTAACTGGGTTGTATCCAACTGTGGTAAATGCTATTTGTGCTTTCATCCATCCTCATGTACAGCACTACATGTGTATTTGTTTACAAGACAAAGCTCTTATTGAGCCATAAGAGAAAAGTAATATTACAGGATTTTATACAAATATCACTTTGCACTGATTTATTTATTCTGACATCAGATATGAACACTTTATTTCATGTTACTGAAATATTACTTGTATTTTCAGATAAAATGCTTCAACCTAAAGTACTAATGTGCCCTGAATGAGATGTAGCTGTCTGTTAATAGAGCTAGCTTGGTCAGATAATGAGTACTCACATCTCCAAAAACCCAAAGCAATTTCTAAATTGGCATTACTTGGATAGACTGACAATATATTCTCAGTCTAAGTGGTTACACTGTAGATTGAAACCTGTCAAAATGTAATAAAATTGCCTGCAGTCCTATGGATGAAAATGTTAACAGCTTTTAGCCTGGCTCAGATTCTCTGCCACCAGGCTCTCACCCAGCTGTCACTGTATAAAGGAATCTGTCCCCGGCTGTGTTTGCGTTTGAAATGCTCAAGAATGCAGCCATGCACTTAGGCCACAAATGGCTCACATACAGTCTGCAGACTTTCCAGCACTCAGAAATGTGAATAATCTTTTAAAATATTCCTGTATCCAAATTATGATACAGACCAGTACCAAAATCTACAAACAGTATGTCATCGAAATGATTTTGAAACTTATTAATGTAAAAAAATCTATATATTGTTGCTTTAAATCAAACCAGTTTCATTTATTATCATTTTCTAGGCTTATAAAGTTGTAAGTTTAACTACTGGTTTTCTGTTCTTTTTTTTTTACCTTTTAGGCACAAATTATTCATTCTTCTTCCACCAGTGCATAAAATACATACCTTTGCCTTCTTGTCCTTCAGTCCCAGAGGCATGAGAGCTGGGGTGAGGTGAGAGGTGAAGAGACGTGGAGACGGTCGAAGAGAGTAGTCTTCATGACCCTTCATGTACTCCAGCCAAGGCATCTGCTCCATGTTGTTTGGATATTCATTCAGACCTCCATCTAACTCACAGATGGAGATGATGATCTGCTGAGTCCATATAGTTCCTGTGAGGGGGAGGAGTTTGGAGAAATCACACATCATCAGTGAATCTGTTCCCAACAGGACAGATCACTATGAACATACAGTAAATAATGTGATACCAAAGAGTTGTTTTACTGACCTGACTTTAGATAGGTGACAAGGAATATGTCACTGTCTCGTATTGCTAAGGCCTGTAGTGAATCAATGTACTCAGCAGTTGCAGTACCAATGGCAAAGTTGTTGTTTTTATACCTGAAGAGGTAGTCAGTGATCTGCTCCATGTTAGTTGGGAATCACCCAAAAATCAGGGAAATGTTGCCTATTGGATTGTCTCAGCTACAGCAGATGGACTCTGGACTTTGATTTGCGCATGTTATAAACTGTTGGTTTCATCATGTATGGAATCTGTCTGAGTCTGTTCTATAACTTTATTTAAACATCCTGTAGAGCAAAGCTGAGAAAAACTCTTGAAAATCCTGTGTATTATTAATTAATGAAATGCATTAGTTTAGACTTTCATTGAAAAAAGCATAAAAGTTATTAGACATGAAAATTGAAATAAAAATCTCACATTAAAGTCTTTAAATGTAATTTCATAATATTATTTTGCTGTTTTGTATCAGTACATATTAAAACTATGTATCACCTTGAACTGTAATAACATTTTGAGTGATGGAAATATTTGTAAAATTTCACATGTAATGGAAAAGGGACTTTACAGCCTATCAAGGCTGTGAGCAGTAGGGGTGCAGATGTTGCTGCACCACCCCCTGGAGGATGGTGGAGGACCTGTATGTCCACCACAACTATAAACTTAAAACATAATAAATAACAAATAAATAATATTAAATTTATTATTTAATTTTTATGTTCATATTCTAATAATATTTTGATCTTAGTAAGTGTTTAATAGTGGATCTTGGGTTCCAGATTTTCAGTCGGTTTGGCCAAACCTCACCTGTTTGCAACAAGTTTACTCTGTGTACCTACACACTTGTTGTAAATAGGTGCACAACAGCACATGAAAATGGTGGCACAAAAGCAAATTTCTGATATTTTTATAAATTCACCAAACAGAGCAAAACCTAATGGATCAGAAGCA
>NW_018128469.1:0-10065 GCF_001952655.1 Monopterus albus
TGCACCTCGACTGTTTGGTCTAAAAAAGAAAAACAGGAGCCTGTTGTGTTACTTGTCAACATGACTTGTACAGACTAAGACCGCCTCGAGCCTGGAGCTTACAGTGGACTCACATTTACTAAATCCCTGTTTTTCAGGGTATTGATATGCAGATACTCGTTCATGATCTATAGCAGAAAAAAGGATTGTGACAGTGACGTAAAGTGAAAGAAACTGGAATCTATCACATCACACAGCCTTTCTGTCAGAACTGGTCTCACACAACGTTCACACACTGGCACTGTGATAATTTGACAGGATTGTAACAAACTCCATATGCAGTCACTCTTTTCACCATAAAGCTGATAAAACCTAAACATTAAGACCTAGTCAGCAGGTGCTAGAAGCGGCGGCGTCATCTTCAGACCCCTGCAGCCACGTTTCTGTGGCTCCCATGTTTGCACCTCAATCAGACATAACACACCAGTGCTATTTACAGCATTCCTGAAGAGTGTGATTCACAAGGACATGGCTGTTGAAAAACAACACAAGTCCTGGGTACAGCAGGCAAAAGCCACAGCTTCACTTCTTCATATGGAACCAAAACACAAACCCAAGTTTTTCAGGAGGAAACACCATGAGCATAAATCTGTGCACTGTGCGTGTGTGAAAGAGAGAGAGAGAGAGAGAGAGAGATTGTAGCACTACTGCAAACACACAGACAGCTGACAAATGAAAGGAAAACCCAACACAGAGCAGCTGATTCCGTCTTTCCACTGCCACCGGTGGCTGAACCACTCCCCCTCCAGGTAGGAGGCAACCTGCTCTACCTCCTGAACCACATTCGCCCCAGCTGGGCTGAGATCTGGTGACCGCCGGCCACAGCACATGATTCACATCCTTTTCATCCTTGGACCAGACAGTGACCCCTCGTTCCCTGTGGACGGGGGGCACCGTCATCCTGGAGGAGACCACTCCCATCAGCATAGAGGCCTTTAAAGGTGATCCCTCAGAAAACCTTTGTACTGATCTGCAGTGAGTCGTCCCTCTGATGACACAAACGGACTTGAACCATTCCAGCATCTGCATTTGCTGTTTTTCCTCCGTTTATCCAGGTTTTCCTTTCATTTGCCACCCGTCTGAGTCTCACATCACGAATCCTCTGTTGTACCAGAAAAGAGCTGGGAATTGGCTGAGACAGCGACAGAGCGAGGATGATGGATGAGATTCTGAAGGGTGGAAATGAAACAGGAAGCTCTGAAGATGAAAGTGAGTGAAACGGGGATGTCAGTGAATCCACTGAGGGAAACAGACGCAGGGAAGGCACCGAAAGACTGAAGCGCTGACAGGTGGAGAGTAACACAACAGGTCGTCTGCTCTGTTCTTCCAACAGTGAATCATGTAGTTGATCAGGTCTGTGTTGCTCACTTAAGTCTGAAATTGCTTTTCATTTGGCTTTGAGCAGCAGCGTAGCCGTGCAACACAGGGTGTCACGTTCCTATTAATGTGTAGGGGGTAGGGGGCACTTATTGAAAAACAAAGAACAAGCAATGAATCGTTTGGCAGGTTCAGGTTGGAAGGTCACTGGGGAGCAGTAGCCTGATCTCTCAGCAAGTTGGCACTAAAAGCCTGCAACCACTTTCCTTCCCACTGAAGATTCTGTGTTTTGCAGGAGAGCGGGGACAAACAAAAGAGGGGGAGCAGCAGGTAAGACGTCCGTCGCTCTCTCCTTTCTCCCAGTTTTCTGCTCCACTTCTCTGTCCTTGCTCCCACTTTGTTTCTTCCGCCTCTGGTTTTTCTTTCATCCTTCGCTTGTCCTTCTCTCTTCTTTCTCCTGATCCAGTCCAGTGTCCCTGTGGTCCGTCTCCGTCTCTTTCACCTCTATTTTAATGTCTTCGTTTGACATTAGATTTAAACTATTTATGTACATTTTCCTTTGTTACTCTTACTCATGACATTTACAACGCAGAATGTTTTTGATGAAGTTTAACCCTGACACACACAAGAAAAGACACGAGACAAGCAGAGGTAAGTTGTAAGGAAACCTTTATGTGTGCTTTTGAAACTCGAGTATCATTAGACAGAAGGCGTTGCAGTTTCCAGTACAGCAGATAAGGTTTGATATTCAAGAGTACAAAAAAAGGAAAATCGCCATTCCAGAGTTCATCTCTCTGCAACCCCACAGGGAAAACAAGAAAAAGAGATAAAGAAATAAACTTTTGGTCCAAGTCTTCTCAGCTCCCTCCATGTCTGTCCCCCCTCCCCCCAACAAACAATGGAGAAACCTGCAATCCTGTTAATTTAGACAGGGAACTCGTTCAGAAAAGGCTTGATCCCCAGAAATCAGGTACTGAACACATTATGATTGCATAGCTTTTTTTTTTTTTTTACAATTTTATTTTCACATAATGGAATGTTTACATGGCGACTGCTCCCGACCCACAGCCTCGCTCCGTCCTGGAAGGGAAATTTCCTTCCCTTCAGAGAAAAAAAAATGAGGGGACGGGGGGGATGGAGGAAGTGGGAGAGAGAGAGGGAGGAAAACGGCTGTAGCCTCCAACGGCCACGTTTTATTTTCTTATTACTTTCAACAGTATTTCCCAAAAAAAAAAATCACAGGGAGCTCTCCACAGTGTCAGCCAATCAGATGCATCCATGACATGAGGTGTATTACACTTCTGCGTGTGTGGACGAGTTGTGGTATATAAAACTGGACTAGCTTTGACTCCTACTGTCTTATCTACAATATAAATGTATAGTTTCAGTATTTAAAGCAGCACCTGATGCCCACCCCAGGAGGAGAGCAGCTTCAGAGGCAGATATCCGTGGACAACCGAGGTGCTGCCTGTAGGTGCAGCGGTCTCAACGTCATGGCTACCGAGGCCTTCTAAAGCAAACCCGGTGAGAAGACTTCTGTTAGCTCGAACCTATCCACCCCTCAAACTGGCTTTTCTCCGTTTTGTCATTTTATTAGATTTTTAAAATAAACGTCCTGGAGTCCCTACTGGAAAGCCTGCGATCAGTTGTTCAACGGCAGCGTGTCATTTATCGCACTGGAAAAATAAGTATGTACAGCGCTGAGCCCCCCTCCCACCAGCACTGCCCCCACCCCGTCGCCCATCTGCTCCAGACTAACAAAAGAGAAATTAACAGGAGGAAAACAGAGCTGAGGTTAGACGGGTCACCTTATCCAGCAGCATGAGAATTATGGGTAAATATGTCATTTTATTCCCCCACCCCCGCAGCATATATCTCTCTAGGATCTAATACACCAGACCCCGCCAGTCGCCACGTCCAAAGCCGACCCCCCCCCCACCCCCCCCCCGCCCACACAAAAAACAAAAACAAACACCCCGGCAAGAAGAAACAATAAAATAAACAAAAATGAGCATAAGTATCAGATTAGCTTGTGTCCCTCCCCTCCCCCTCCCTCCCACATCTGTCCAGCCCTCCTCTTCCTCTCGCCTCCTCTACAGGTTGCTCTCTCTGTACAGGGCGGTGGAGAAGGACATGTAGTCGAGGGCTCCGGGGACCGCGTCAGGCCCTTTGTAGGGCACCATGCGGGCAATGCAGTACTCGGCCTTGTCGGGGGGGGGAGCTCTCTCCTCAGTTCATCGGCTGTGATGTAGCTCTGATGGAAAGAAAAAGGGGGGGGAGATTCAGTGAGTGAGGTGCACATGTGCAGGGAGTGCAGTGTGATCAGCAGCGACAAGACCTGACATTAAAAACCTCGTCACTCAAATATTAAGTCCCAGAAACACTAAGACGAGCTTGATGGGCAAATCATGGGGACAACACGCAAAGAAGAAGGAAACACGGGCTGAGACAGTCTAACACAAACTTAGTGACAAGCTTTAATTGATCTGTAGGCCAAGCACGCACACAAACACCCCCACAACAGCACCTCTACGCCCAAGAACAGCAAATATTTCACAGCTTCTGGGATTTAAAAAAAAACTTGCCTGCTTCTGTTTTCTTGGTGGCAGTTCAACTGACTAAAGGGGCGCTAAACCAAACACGTGTTGTTCAAGTACAGTCAGGTGACACATTAAAGGACGAGGGGCCTCCTACAGGACGACAGTGCCACCGTCCATAGGACATGAGGGGCCACTGAATATTGGGATGAAACGACGTAAATCATACTGTGGGCTTCGTGGTCACCGGGTCTCAACCCAGCACGCTCACCTTATCAGCAGCCAGGATCTTGAATGAGGCGATGACCTGATCTGCGGTGTCTGTGTCGGTTGTTTCCCTGGACATGAAGTCAATGAAGGCCTGTAAGGCGATGCTGCCGCTGCCGTTGGGGTCCACGATGCTCATTATGCGAGCAAACTCGTCTTCACCCTGGCAACAGAGGACAACAGGTTAACCCAGGATAGACACACAGACGCAGACTGGACACGACATACACAACCTACAGTGTGTAAAACATCAGGACCCCCGTGAAAAATACCGAGCTGGTGAGTAGAGGTAAAAGTTATGGCGGGAGTCCCAATATTTTATATTTCACACTTTGACTCATGCAGATACATTCTGTACACTCGTTCACTGGTTAATATCAATGGAAAACAGACAAGGGCCCAGTGAAACATGTCTAACACCCACTAGGGCAGAGCTGCAGCAAGTACAAAGCACAACAAGCAGACGGAGGATCAGGGAGACAGCAGGGCGTCTGCAGGGCGTCTGCAGGGCCCCAGTCAATCTGAAGAACTACGTCGACACTAAAAGTAGAAGGGCTGGCTCCATAAAACGATTATAATCAAATTCTCCCCAATAACAGTGATAATCAAAGCTTTCAACTGATAAATGTGTGAGTTAAGTTGCTGTGGGGCCAAAACAAGGACAGCACATGGAGATGAATGAGCCACGGCGAGGACGATGTGAATAAGAGGTCGCATGACATCGCGGCTCTGATTTTAAAGGGGCATAAACAGAGCGACATGCAGCAACCTGTGCTCGATATAGCCACAGTGATCAATTATCGATCAATATGAAAAGCATATTGATAAGATTTTTGGCCTCATCGTCCAGCCCTACTAGGGTTGTCACGATACCAACATTTTGGTACCGGTACCGGTACCAAAATGTATTTCGATACGCTCGTCACTCAAATATTAAGTCCCAGATATGACCTGAAACACTAAGACGGGCTTGATGGGCAAATCATGGGGACAACACGCAAAGAAGAAGGAAACACGGGCTGAGACAGTAACACAAACTTAGTGACAAGTTTTAATTGACCTGTAGGCCAAGCACGCACACAAACACCTCTAAGACCAAGAACAGCAAATATTTCACAGCTTCTGGGATTTAAAAAAAACTTGCCTGCTTCTGTTTTCTTGGTGGCAGTTCAACTGACTAAAGGGGCGCTAAACCAAACACGTGTTGTTCAAGTACAGTCAGGTGACACATTAAAGGACGAGGGGCCTCCTACAGGACGACAGTGCCACCGTCCATAGGACATGAGGGGCCACTGAATATTGGGATGAAACGACGTAAATCATACTGTGGGCTTCGTGGTCACCGGGTCTCAACCCAGCACGCTCACCTTATCAGCAGCCAGGATCTTGAACGAGGCGATGACCTGGTCTGCGGTGTCTGTGTCGGTTGTTTCCCTGGACATGAAGTCAATGAAGGCCTGTAAGGCGATGCTGCCGCTGCCGTTGGGGTCCACGATGCTCATTATGCGAGCAAACTCGTCTTCACCCTGGCAACAGAGGACAACAGGTTAACCCAGGATAGACACACAGACGCAGACTGGACACGACATACACAACCTACAGTGTGTAAAACATCAGGACCCCCGTGAAAAATACCGAGCTGGTGAGTAGAGGTAAAAGTTATGGCGGGAGTCCCAATATTTTATATTTCACACTTTGACTCATGCAGATACATTCTGTACACTCGTTCACTGGTTAATATCAATGGAAAACAGACGAGGGCCCAGTGAAACATGTCTAACACCCACTAGGGCAGAGCTGCAGCAAGTACAAAGCACAACAAGCAGACAGAGGATCAGGGAGACAGCAGGGTGTCTGCAGGGCCCCAGTCAATCTGAAGAACTACGTCGACACTAAAAGTAGAAGGGCTGGCTCCATAAAACGATTATAATCAAATTCTCCCCAATAACAGTGATAATCAAAGCTTTCAACTGATAAATGTGTGAGTTAAGTTGCTGTGGGGCCAAAACAAGGACAGCACATGGAGATGAATGAGCCACGGCGAGGACGATGTGAATAAGAGGTCGCATGACATCGCGGCTCTGATTTTAAAGGGGCATAAACAGAGCGACATGCAGCAACCTGTGCTCGATATAGCCACAGTGATCAATTATCGATCAATATGAAAAGCATATTGATAAGATTTTTGGCCTCATCGTCCAGCCCTACAAAAAAAGCATTAAATATGTTAGTGATTATATTTTTCCATATTTCAAAATATTTCATTGGGTAAAGTTTGGAACATAAAACGTATTTAACAAAAAGCTAAAAAACTTCTCAAATTCATCAAATCTTTGTTGTTCTAATACAAAGCTGGCATCAGAACTATATGTAAAAGCTTCACATCCAAAAGTACAAAAATTATGATCAGAGGAAAATGTGTTCCAACAATGTTGGTCAATATCCAGCCCTGATCATGAGTGGGTCAGTTTCTCACAAAAAATGTGCAGGATGGGAAACTAAAACCTGGTGTTCCACCCTATTTAAGTCAATGTCAGGCTGTGAATGTTGCAAACAACTGAGTGAGGACGGTGCTGGACCTGCAGACACCCTGTGAGAGCAGCATGCCAGCAGCAGTACCAGGCTGGTTCCTGTAGAAATGAGTAGAGCCCGGAAATCATCTGAGACCATCTGTCCTGATCGCTTCTGTGGGTCGCCACAGCACAGCAATGGCCAGGGGGAGGAGGGGAGTTCACAGAGATGGAGTCCGAGACATACAAGCGGCAGAGGAGGAGGACAGAAAAGGAAAAAAAACAATAAACAGGAACACAGACGACAGATGCAGAGACAGTGAGTAATGATTGGGGAGGTGGAAAAAGATAAAAAAAAGCACCAACAGTTAACAAAGAAAGTAAAATCTGAGAGACGGAGAGGGGCGGGCTCTGTTTACAGTGAGACAGCACAAAGCAACAGAGACCCCCAGTGGACAAACATGGACACTGCAGCTCTTTGCCCTCCATGCAGATGGACTGAACCCTGCATGACCTGGAGCTGATCAAAGGCCTCGGAGCAGGAGCGCTGAGCCGTCACCGACCAGCATTTAGAGCGAATGACCCCGCTGCATAGTGCAGTTTGAACTCGTCAAAGTGAAGACATGAAATGTGACTAGTAAAGATGCAGCCTACATAGAAAAAAATTTAAATACTAAATATTAAAACTAGCAAAGTTACTTTGGCAGTGGGTAAAGGAATTTTACACAACAGACTGCAGATGAAAGTTAGCTTTAAGCTAACTCTGGTAAAACTCATCAAATGGCAACATTTGTGTTTAATCTTACAAATAAAAGCTGAAATGAAATGATCACTGAAAACTAGCTTTAGCTCTGAATGCGAGTGCCTGGCAGTGACCTCAGCTCTGCCCTCCTGCTCAGAGGCGTGACAAACCACCACCTACGTCCCTCCGTCCCGCCCTGCAGGCGCCTACCTGCTTGTCGTTCTCCACATCGTGGCCCAGACTGATCAAACAGGCCTTGAACTCCTCGGCCTGCAGGAGTCCGCTTTAACAACAAATCAAAAGAGTGGACTGTTCTGGATTTATGATTTACCACACAAAACAAGCTTGGGGCAGTAATAAGTACGAATATGCAAAACAGAGGTAGCTGTAAAAAAAAACAAAAAAAACACACCTTTTCCCACTTGCTGTCGATACTGGCATGCGTGATGGCGGTGTAGGGGTTGATTCCGCTCAGCATGATGTTGTAGCTCTGGGCGATCTTCTGCACCTCGGCCGGGACGGACTGGATGGCCTCCCGCTCCTTGTTGGCCTCTGCCAGGGTGGACTTGAACTGCTCGTGGGCTGCGATCAGACCCTGAGGGAGGAAAAACAGGTTGGATTTTATCTCCAGACAGAAAGAATGTTGTAGCTTACACCTGTGTTTACTGCTGTATACTGTGTATGCAAGAACAAATGTTCATTAGCTTCGCTGCATACTTCACATTTCTTTTGCAAATCTTCGACATTTCTGGACTTCAGCATGTTTTTCCTGATGGGTTTCAGGTGTTGCGCCTGTCTGGACCACACTGTTCCCAGTTACCTGGATCTCCTCAATGTTGTGGACGATAAACATGTCCTGCAGATCCTCCATAGCTCCCTCCATCCAGTTGTTGAAAGGTGCCGCTCTCTTGGCGTACTCCAGGTAAAGCTCATCTATCATCTCCAGCTGCTTCTCTGTCCTCTGTCGGCCAGAAAACAAACTGTACTCAACTGATCTGTGGCTGTTAAAACTTACTGTCAGAACAGAGTAAATACTTGGACACTTTGTTGGGCACGAGAGCCAGGTATGATCTGAAGGCTTTGTACACCTGTGACAATAACTCATTTCTATTATCTTTCAGAGAATTTTTTCTCCCACTTCCTGTCTTTAAAAAACAAAAACACTCGACTTGAAAAATGTAAAATCTTTGCATTGGATATTTTATAAAAGCTACTTTGGCACAAGCCTTTTTTGGCCAAATAAAACTGTTTAAACCACAGCATCAGTGAGAGCTGCATCTGTTTCAGATGCTTTTGAAAAGTCAACCATGAGATTTTCAACAGCTTAATCAGCGTCTGATTAGAAACCCCAGCATCACGCACACACTACAGGTGTCGTACCTCCAGCGACTCTTTGCGGCTCTGGGTGAGGGTCCCCAGGACGTCCCACTGATCGCGGATCTTCTGACAGCGAGTGTTGACGCTGGCAGAGTCGTAGTAGTCCAGCTCGCTGGAACCACACAGGAGAGAGTGGCTTTTACAGCTGATACTCAGCTTGTACGTAGAGATACGACACTACAACAACAGTATTCTGAGTACTTCTTATGAGCTCGTGCTGTATTCACTGATACTAGAAGTATTACTGTTGTGTGCTGTGTGACCAGGTTCACAGCTGTGTGTGCTGCTCCTCACTTGAGCTCCTGTGCGATGGCGGCAATCTGCTCCACTCTGTCCTGATGGGCAGCAAGATCGCTCTCAAAGGCCTCGTGTTTCCATAGCAACGCCTTGACGTCCGACAGGGTGGACGTTGCGTAGTCTTTCTGGGTCAACATGGCCTCCTTACCTGCATACATATAAAAGTCATTAATACTAATTTTATTTTAAAATGTTTTGCATCACCTGCACTCAACACGAGAGGTTAAATAAAGATCAGAGCTATGTTCTGTAATGTTTCATCTGATAACGTATCTTATTAAAAAGTGCAGCGGGATGAAAAAGGAAGGAAACGTTTTAGGAGGGAATTCATCTTGAAACAGACACAAAAAGAGGAAGGACTTCATATAGAAAAGGGGATTCAATCTGTTGTTCAGCCTGTGTGAGATAAAACATCTACAGACCATCGGTCCAGCACTCATGGATCTCAGCTTTCTGGTGGAACTTCATGGCCAGGTGCTCCAGTCTCTCCAGACGTCTCATCTCACTGAGGATCCACTCCTCGTAGCCCTTCTCTGCTCCCTCCAGATTGTGCCACGCTCCGTTGATGTCCTGACAACAACAGAACCAGTTATTTGACAAAAAAAAAACAAACTGCATTTTCATAAAACCTGACAGCAGGTGATTCTACCTTTTAAGTGCACTTTACTGTTTTGTTTCTTACCAAGTGTGGAGAAGCAAATCGAACAGAAAGTGAAAACTACAGGCCTCTGTTACTGTGGACCCATGTGCCCACTTAGTGACCATACAATTTGGACTCCTCTTTTCACCTGAGCAGCCCAGGTGACTAGCAGTATGTACATGCAGTGTGAATACATACAGACACCATGCGTCCCTCTGATGGCATGAAGGCAGGTCTGTTGTTGAGTCTCAGTTTAGTCTGCAGAGTGTTGAAGCCGATCTCCAGCTGACATTTGTCTTGGACCTGAAGACGGGGACAGAGTTGGTGAACAGGTTCAGC
>NW_018128469.1:10090-30536 GCF_001952655.1 Monopterus albus
GTGGACAGAGTTTGTGAACAGGTTCAGCAGAAGGAACGAAAATAAAACAAGTGTAAATAAAAGCACTGAATACACAGCCAGGACACAGGTCTACACCAAGCTGAGGGCAAACAACTTAACCAGTGTGGCAAAACTATTCCCACACATTGGCCTGCACATTTCTGGCAGCAGAGAGCGCTGTAGAAGTTAATCTAAACCTTGGGTGGTTTGTGGACGCAGCGGTAGTCCCTGAAGTCTTCCTGTTTCGCCTGCATATCATTTATGGTCCTCTGCTGGGTCCGGTCCTCCAGCCAGGGGATGGTTCGACGAATCCACTCCAGCAACTGGAGGCAGAAGAAAACAGTCAGGAAATAACACCCAAGCCGTCAGCCAGGGGAAACTTAGAACGAGGGTTTGACACTTTCTCAAGTTTTTTTTTTTTTCCACCAAGTCTTGAAAGTAAACAATGTGACCAGTGTAGAACGTGTAAAGTTTTAGATCACTCCCATTTTTCCAGATTTTATTGACATGTAAGCAGTGGATCACACTGAAAACAACTGGACAAATGGAGGTGATCCAACACTTTTGACCAGCGGTGCTTACGTAACCTAAAGTCAGGTAAATAAACACGTGCAACCATCCAAAGTGAAGCTGTCGAATCAGAACCTGGTATGAATCTGCTGCAGTGTCTGGATGTTTTGTACTCACATCACTGGCCAGTCTCGCGTAGTCCTCCTCCATCTTCTCGTTCTCCTGGTTGACGGCCAGCACTTTGCAGATCCGATTAGCGGCCGTCTCAGCCTATCAGCAAACAGAGTGATGAGTAGCGCTCACAGTGACTGGATGAAACACTCCAAGTCCACTTAGCGGGAACAGGGAGGTGCACAGTAAAGTCACTAGACTACCTTATTAGTACTTCAGCCTGGGCTGTCATTACCACTGTGATCATAATGAAGAGCTCAGCACTCCACACACAGGCAGTGAACTGGAATGAAGCTAAACACAAGGTCAGGCAGACACTGTTTGAGAAGCTCTCATCACATTTGACTTATAAAATCATGCTCCTGTTGTTCATGGTTAGTCTAATGTGCACAAATCAATCTGTGTGTTTTCAACGTCCATGCGTCTCCTGGCACAACTCAGGATTCAGTCCAAACATCTAGTTACAGGTTCATGTAGCGCTGCAGTCCACGCCAGTAGGTCTGTCTAGGACCTTACACTACTGTACCACTGGAATACAGAAAAACAGCACACAGACTTTGACAATCTGAGTGAAGTCGACAGATTGTGTTCAAAAACCCTCACTTGTTCTACCAGACATGGCTAACCTGTTTGTTTTTCAGTTTAAATGGATAAAAACTAGCATGTCCCACATATACAAGTCATAGTAAGAAACATTTTGAGTTGAGAAGGGTTAATAGCTGAAGAGAAACTGGCGAGACCAGTGTTTCCCACAAACCAACCAGCTCTGGGTTCCCAAAACCAAATCAGCAGAATGAACTTTCACACCATTTTCTGCTCTGCTGTATGTACAGGTGTTCTGGATTTAATACCAATGCACTTCACACGTCTTCAGTCGTCCAGCTGAGACATCCAGTAGCCAGTCAAGGCTACAGAGGATCCCAGTGGAAACTCCAGAGCAATTTGACACCAGAAACACCCGGAGCAGATCCAGTACGAGCACAGTAGGACAGCTCTCATCACAGAGCACAGATCACAGTGCTAACATGGGTTTGGGAATCTAAGTCAGGAACATAAAGTGAAATCACTTTTGGGGAAACACGGTCAAAGTCCAAAGCGCCAAAACAGAAGCACCAGGAAGCGTTTGTTGCTTTTAGTCGATTTTCAGAGTTCCCATCTTGATTCTAATCTGGAAATACTTCCTGACTTTTCTCTGAAACTGTAACAGGTCAGAGAATCCGATTTATCCCACAACTGGATCCAATGTGGACAAATAAAAAGCAGCTGAACTAGAAACGTTCCTGTGATTTGACCCATTTCTTGATATTTACTGATCTTTACTAAACTGCTCCCTGCCTTTTCACTGTCTGGAATAAACACTTAAAACTCGACATCATGACAGATGAGAACCCTGGTGGGTTTTTGTTGCTGCGGTGAAGTGTTACTGTGTGTCTGAAGCATGAGGAGCTCACCTTCTGTGCGCCAGAGAAGGCATGATAGAAGCAGGATACATAGGTCATTATGGCCTTCTCATCAGGCCTCAGCGTGCCCACGATGTCTACGCACCACCCAGCAGGCAGAAACAGATCGACAGGGGAAGGTAAACAAAGAGAGAGAGAGAGAGAGTGAAGCCAAAGCTACCCAAAGCCACACAGTCCTTACTCCCAACATAAGGGAAGAGCAAAGGCACTTAGGAAGTTGTCTGAGGAGAGCGGCTCCCTCTTCAGATCCACAGCTTCGAGTTCCTCCTGTTAGCAGCACCCACCCCCCACGCTGACGTCAGTGGGGGGTGGGTGGGGGGTCCTGCTGAAGGGGAGTGAGGGCCGCCGGGGGCACTGAATACACAGCCAGGACACAGGTCTACACCAAGCTGAGGGCAAACAACTTAACCAGTGTGGCAAAACTATTCCCACACATTGGCCTGCACATTTCTGGCAGCAGAGAGCGCTGTAGAAGTTAATCTAAACCTTGGGTGGTTTGTGGACGCAGCGGTAGTCCCTGAAGTCTTCCTGTTTCGCCTGCATATCATTTATGGTCCTCTGCTGGGTCCGGTCCTCCAGCCAGGGGATGGTTCGACGAATCCACTCCAGCAACTGGAGGCAGAAGAAAACAGTCAGGAAATAACACCCAAGCCGTCAGCCAGGGGAAACTTAGAACGAGGGTTTGACACTTTCTCAAGTTTTTTTTTTTTTCCACCAAGTCTTGAAAGTAAACAATGTGACCAGTGTAGAACGTGTAAAGTTTTAGATCACTCCCATTTTTCCAGATTTTATTGACATGTAAGCAGTGGATCACACTGAAAACAACTGGACAAATGGAGGTGATCCAACACTTTTGACCAGCGGTGCTTACGTAACCTAAAGTCAGGTAAATAAACACGTGCAACCATCCAAAGTGAAGCTGTCGAATCAGAACCTGGTATGAATCTGCTGCAGTGTCTGGATGTTTTGTACTCACATCACTGGCCAGTCTCGCGTAGTCCTCCTCCATCTTCTCGTTCTCCTGGTTGACGGCCAGCACTTTGCAGATCCGATTAGCGGCCGTCTCAGCCTATCAGCAAACAGAGTGATGAGTAGCGCTCACAGTGACTGGATGAAACACTCCAAGTCCACTTAGCGGGAACAGGGAGGTGCACAGTAAAGTCACTAGACTACCTTATTAGTACTTCAGCCTGGGCTGTCATTACCACTGTGATCATAATGAAGAGCTCAGCACTCCACACACAGGCAGTGAACTGGAATGAATCTAAACACAAGGCACTGTTTGAGAAGTTCTCATCACATTTGACTTATAAAATCATGCTCCTGTTGTTCATGGTTAATGTGCACAAATCAATCTGTGTGTTTTCAACGTCCATGCGTCTCCTGGCACAACTCAGGATTCAGTCCAAACATCTAGTTACAGGTTCATGTAGCGCTGCAGTCCATGCCAGTAGGTCTGTCTAGGACCTTACACTACTGTACCACTGGAATACAGAAAAACAGCACACAGACTTTGACAATCTGAGTGAAGTCGACAGATTGTGTTCAAAAACCCTCACTTGTTCTACCAGACATGGCTAACCTGTTTGTTTTTCAGTTTAAATGGATAAAAACTAGCATGTCCCACATATACAAGTCATAGTAAGAAACATTTTGAGTTGAGAAGGGTTAATAGCTGAAGAGAAACTGGCGAGACCAGTGTTTCCCACAAACCAACCAGCTCTGGGTTCCCAAAACCAAATCAGCAGAATGAACTTTCACACCATTTTCTGCTCTGCTGTATGTACAGGTGTTCTGGATTTAATACCAATGCACTTCACACGTCTTCAGTCGTCCAGCTGAGACATCCAGTAGCCAGTCAAGGCTACAGAGGATCCCAGTGGAAACTCCAGAGCAATTTGACACCAGAAACACCCGGAGCAGATCCAGTACGAGCACAGTAGGACAGCTCTCATCACATGGAATAAACACTTAAAACTCGACATCATGACAGATGAGAACCCTGGTGGGTTTTTGTTGCTGCGGTGAAGTGTTACTGTGTGTCTGAAGCATGAGGAGCTCACCTTCTGTGCGCCAGAGAAGGCATGACAGAAGCAGGATACACAGGTCTCATCAGGCTTCAGCGTGCCCACGATGTCTACGCACCACCCAGCAGGCAGAAACAGATCGGCAGGGGAAGGTAAACAAAGAGAGAGAGAGAGAGAGAGAGAGAGTGAAGCCAAAGCTACCCAAAGCCACACAGTCCTTACTCCCAACATAAGGGAAGAGCAAAGGCACTTAGGAAGTTGTCTGAGGAGAGCGGCTCCCTCTTCAGATCCACAGCTTCGAGTTCCTCCTGTTAGCAGCACCCACCCCCCACGCTGACGTCAGTGGGGGGTGGGTGGGGGGGCCTGCTGAAGGGAAGTGAGGGCCGCTGGGGCCACGACTGGGACACAAACGCACACACAAACTACTAAGCCCGGTTCGCAGAGTGTAGAGTGTGTGTCAGATGAATTCAAACTCTGATGAATTCAGGCTGGTTCTTCAGCTGGGTTCATTACCACTAATGTCGGGCAGCATGAAACAACTGCACTGAGGCCTGAAACGACACGTCTCTGTCCCCCAGTGAGAACTGCAACACAGTTTGTTTGTTAGTCGCAAGTGTCCCAAAAATAAAGGGGTTCTTTGGCACCACTTGTTAATTTGGGAAAATCCTCTTTGGCATCTTTCACTACCTCTTGGCATTTTACAGACCAAAGGAGTAAAAGGAAAATAAAAAGGATAACGAGTTCCAGCTCGTCTGAAACTCCTAGCATGATAACTGCTGCAGACATTCAGCTGATTCTTCAGGCGTTTTAACAACAATGGGTAAAAACCTGCAGCAAGTGCTAAAATGTTTACTTTGAATTTGAATAAACTGTTTTTTACTTCTCACAAAAGGAGCTGGTGTTGGACAGAGCTGTCTCAGGAGCTCAGTGCATGTGTCGCGCACCGGTCTCAAATACACCACCAGCTGTTGACCGAACTCTCCACTGATGATTTACACAAACTGGATCCAGTGCAATGTGCGTGATGTAGGTAAACAGTAAACATGGAGATTTAGGAGTTTGTTTCTAATGATGCAAACTCTGCACTGGCTTCCTGCGTTGTGACTTGTACCATGGAAATAATTCAAGAAAAGGTTTACACAAATTCCACACCACTGCGCTCATGCCCAGATCTGTCTCACTGTCACACACACACATTACTGAAAACATAAATATGCACACACACACACACACACACACCTCCTGAGACTGGCGGAGAAAAACAAACAAGTTCTGAATGATCCAGAAAATTAATTACAGGAGAAAAACAAGACACGCATCAACTAGCTTCCTGTCGGGGGCGTCGACAAGGGAACCACAGGAGAAGGTTGAATGAATCTCAGCTCACAGAGGCGGTTAATAACAATACGTTTAATAATAATAATGATTAATAATAATTTTACTCCATCTATTTCCTGTCCATCCCGGTCGAGGGATCCCTCCTCAGGTTTCTTCCATTGGTTTCAATTGATTCAAGGGTCTAAGGACAAATGCAGGTCAAACTTTGAAGCCCCTTGAGGCAAATTTGTGATATTTTATATACAGATAAAAAGTGGTTCACTCCATGTGAAATCACAGAGCCTGCCTTCATCACGCTCTGCTCTCATTCTTGTGAATTACTAAATTGACCTCTTCTAAAATTCATCAAACAAAACAAGGTTTAAAAAGTCTTTTTGGTTGAGCAGGTCAACATTTTGATATGTCAAACTGGTGATGAGGGGCCACCGCTTCATTTTCAGGGGTCAGACTCTGAAAACCCTGAGAGCTACTTCTTTGAAAAGGAGGGCGCCCACCTTTAACGCTGTGGCTTCACCACCTTGTTTGCACCGTTTTGCTAATATTACAAAGTGAACTTCTTATGTAAAACACTAACAATAATAGCACAACACATTTGCTGGAATGAAAAGCACAACCTCTGAACACTGCTGCTCATACTGCATTCACCTGAACTGCACAGGAATTCTACTGAAAACACACATCCTGTACAAACACTGTGCTTAATCCAATAAAATCTCTACTTGAATTTTCATGGCTAAGTCGACAGCATTAAAAACAAGATCCGATGCATTTTCATTTCTGCTGTGGGTCACGATACCACAGAGGGCGAATATTTACGCCTTTCACCAGCACGGCTACACTCGCCCTTTTGTGTGTGTCTGTATGTGTGTTTGTGTCCCAACAAATCCAGTATCCCAGGATGTAGCAGCGCTGCCAAGAGAGTGAGGCCATGCTGGAAAGGAAGCAGCACCTTGTTAGTAACAGGGGGTTAAAGGTCAAGCTCGAGGAGTCAGGGGTACCTTCTGTGCTCCAGAGAAGGCATGGTAGAAACTGGACACATAAGTCATTATGGCTTTCTCATCTGGACGAGCAGTGTTCACAATGTCTACAAGGGGGGAGACCATGGTTATGAAGACACATGATTATAAACAACAGGACTCATACACACGGCTCACATCGACCCACACCTCATGCACACAGATAAAGCCAGTCAGACATATTCAGACGGTTACATGTGCCGTACAACCCAGAGGGACAGAGGAGGAGGAGCAGGGAAATGAAGGGACGACGCAGAGACTCCATCGATCCTGAGGGAGCAGCTCAGATACATTAACAGGTACAACAGTGGACACATTACATGCACATCAGCACAATGACCAACGTTAGTGAGACAATAATTACATTCAGTCAGGTCTTAACTGTCTTTTCCACCGCCTGGTATCAGCCCCCCCCCTCAGCGTAGCCGGTTGCCACAGCGACACCGCACGAGAGTGCTGCGAATTTTCATCTTAGGACTGATATTATGCCAGTAGACACTTTGTTCAGGTGAGAAAATAACTGTCTAGCTTACATTGTTAATCTTTCCAAGCAATGCCAGAAACTTGTTCCAACACTTCTGGTGACGTGATGACGCGTCAGCGTGCCAGCTAGCTAGCTCTACTGAGCAGACATAGCTCGTATGATCACACTCAGTAACCTCTGGACTCTGTGAAAAGATGTACCACATGGTGGTTCACGTAATGTAACGATTGTATGGTAACTGTCATCACAAATGTTGTCCTGCATAACACTCGTGGGAGAGAAGTGGCAGCTACTATTATGACTGAATGAAGAACGGGCGACTGGCGTTGTCACACGCAAACCCCCGGGTTCATCGAAGGGAGGATGGCCAGGTAAGAGCGACAAATTTCTCTGACCAATCGCTAGTCTGCAGTGTTTACACGTCACCGTTTGGTGTTGCCTCAGCTCACCTGGAAGGAGGCAACACCAAAAACAGTACCAGGTACTATCCCCAACATCAGACTGCTGGAAAAACAAATAAGGAGAGTCGAGTCGAGTCGAGCTGGTACCCGGCGGTGGGAAAAAGGCTTTACCGTGACTGTGTGGCCACAGACACAGTAGCTGCTCTGACATTTACACACATCTGAGCAGTTATCCATCTCTGCTGAAGCCGACTTCCTGTTCAACTTGTCTCGTTGCAGTTTAAGTTACAGGCGCTGCAATTTCAGCTGGAGTTTAGTTTGGTCCGACAATGTCAGACACATTTTAGGTGCTTTTCAGGAGCCGCTATAAAGGCGAGTAGTCAGAAAACTGCATTACAGTCTGTCCACGTCAGAAAGCACTGGGACATTCAAACCACGTTGTTGTTTACATGTAAACAGTTCTCATACGGCAAACGACACACAGAGTAGCACAGCAGCATTACACAGCTGTTTCTCAGTACATCTCTGGCCTACTGTACCTTCTGCGTCCAACATCTTGGGGATGTCCAGGTGCTTCTCGGCCACCTCGAAGGCGTTGTTCAGGTTGGTCAATGGGTCATCCTAAACAACCAATCACACTGTCAGAAGCTTGCCAATTAAAATTAGCCTTGTTTAGGTTTAGTTTGTTATTATTTTCAATTTCAGTGTTTTTAATTACTGGTAACTTAAAATCTAACTGCTAGTTTACACCAAAAAATAGTGACTAAACATCTGGAGCTGGACTGCACTTGAGCTGAAGATACGACGTGTAATATCTGAGACCAGCAGTAAAGATGAATCCATCTACCTTCCTGAGGCTGTCGTAATTGATGAGATCAGGTCTGTGTCTGTGGATCAGAGCATTGAAGGCGAGACCGTCCTTCCAGCTGTTGGAAAGAACATGTGTTGAGCATCGAGTATGTGCTGTAGACAGTACATCTAAACATGGACATGCACTGTGTAACAAGTCACTGTATAATATACAGACAGTTTGTGAATCCTGTTTAGTTTTCAAATGCTGCACTTGTACTTTCAGCTCAGAAACATTAGACAGGCTGCTACCAAGTAGTTTACAGATGTTTATTTCATGGTAAATTAAGGTGACGATTGAAAGAAACCTATTATTTCATTCAGCAACACCCAAATCAATCAACATATAAATTTATATTCTCACACACCGGGTGTGCTCATGTTTCTCCACAACACAATGCCTGTGTTTGCAGTTAAATCTGTAAATCTGTTTGTGTGTGTGTAATAGATCCCAGTACCAGTGTTTTTTATAAACATGGGGTCATCCAACCAAGTTCCTCACAAACCACAGCTGCATATTTTCAGGGTTTCACTGGAGAGTTCATCTGTCCCATGAGGACGTGAAGCCCTTTCAGAAACCAGCTTCCATCCAAGAATAACACTGTCTCCTGATAAAAACTAAGGCTGGTCAGTCCACGAGAGTGTGTGTGTGTGTGTGTGTGTGTGTGTGTGTGTGTGTGGTACCTAATGTGGAAGTTCTGCACGTTGACGTTCTTGTAGGGCGCAGTCTTCCTCTGGCACCACAGCAGCAGACCCTCCTTGGCAGAGGTCTCTACAGGGAAGAATGAGAGGGGGAGGACAGAGGAGGTCTGCGTCAGTCTGCACACAGCGAACAAACGTCTCCTCGCGACATCCAGTCACATACTTGAACTGTTTGACTCCCTTCACGGGGACACTGCAGCGCCTGTTTACAAGTGTGCTAAATACACCCAGCAGCAGACAGAAAACACCGAGGATGTTTTTGTTTACTTCATGTGCCCGAACAATCAGTCACTAACAAAACATACGACTCAGAAATCACACAGCGGTCCACAACCAGCACGCACAGGTTTAATTAGCCACCACAGAGCCATTAAAGCTCTAAGTGAGGACACGATTCTGTTTTATCAGTGATGAGCAACAACAACCGGAAACACTCTGGAAACTGGAAGTGGTGAAACACAGGCGCCCATCAGTGTCTTCAACCTGCTGGAAAGATCTGTTCACTGGTTCATCACCGGAGAACGATGACGTTTCTGTTCTTGATCTCAGTGTCAGTTCGGTGTCGTCAGGTTTTGGGCTATTAGTCAGGAAAAGTGATTTGAAGTCGTCACTTTGGACTCTGGGAACACGTGATGTGCAGCATCTTGCAGACTAAACCGTTGAGATATTTGATAATAAAAATAATTGGTAATTTGAGATCTAGTTTTAAAATGTTCTGTGTAAAAGTGTCAGTTATCAGGTAGTAATAAAAATATTATGTTGGTGCTGCCAGCAGTGAGTGGTTTCACGTTACAGTCAGTGGGCAGTCAACTAGACCAGAGCCATTTTACCTTGGCTGCATTTCAGCACTTGTGTGTGTGTGTGTGTGTCTAGGTTTTCCAGTTTGCAGTCAGCTGTACCTTCTACAGAGATGTCCTGGATGGCAAAGCGCAGGATGATGGTCCAGATCATTCCCAGGGTCATCTTGGCATTTCCATCCACGATTTCTGCACAACACAAAACAAAAGTCACCTCAGTCAATCACCGTTTTTCGTTGAGTCACTCTGGATCGTAAATCGTGTCTATCGCTGCTGTTTGCATTTGCTCTTCAGTTACAGTAACAATGCCAACACACCCACACAGCTACACTTAATGTCCCACTACTGCCAAATCTCTGGAAAAGTGTGATGTTTTAACAATGATTTCTTTCATAAATAAATTAATTATTGGTAGCTGTGTAATGCAGGCCCGCTCCGAGCTGAGCATTGTTTCATCGGCTGTACAGAGGAGACTCGTCCCTTTTTAATCATCTGAAAAGGACAAATTACTTTGTTCAGTACGTTTCTATGCTGTGTGGACTGACTTGTGTAGGTGTGTGTAGTGAATACAGCATCTGTTTTGCGCAGCACTTCAGTTGATGACATGAACAAACTCATTAGTACACAGAAAAGGTTTACAGCCTGGCAAAACAAAACCCGAGAGCTTTCAAATATTATTACCCCTCTTTTCTCACCATGAATCCCCGCATACCTGGCAGACGAACCAACGGGACAATAAATCACACAGCGATATGCTGGTGAGCAGGCATGAAGTCTGGGTCAGATTCCAGTCATAGTTCAAACACACCGAGGCTATCAGCGCTCTCATACTCACACCTGCTTTCTCGGTTACACACTCGTCCGACATCGCTTTCATTCCAGTGAACATTCTTCATGTCACGTCTGACATCCCTCTGTCACTCAGGCTTCTCTTCTGCTTGATTCATTTCTACTTATGCCTCAATGCATCACGGTGCATTTTTCTAAATTCTAATGAAAGATAACTCCTTTCTGATCTGGGAGTTAGCATGTGGTTCTACCCTCATGGCCTCACATCCACCTTGTGCTTTAACTACCTACAGACATGCTTAGGAGTGACCTAAGGAGGTTCAGGAGGACCAAACTGAGGTTAGGGAGCCAGAACGCGCTGGATTAAACTGTCTGACAGGGAAATGCGAGACATCTCCCTCCACTATCTTCAACAAAGGCACTTTTCTGCCTGTTTCCAGTAGATGACCTTAAGTGGGCTGCTTTTGGAGAAGGCCAGAAAGCATGTGTGTGTGAGGTCACATTGTCCAGTGTGTGTGTGTGTGTGTGTGTAGGATCGCAGTATTTTGAGCAATTCAGAGGACGTTTTGTCTTTAAAAACAAAGAGCCACAGTTTCCTCTTGGTTTTTCCGGCACCTTGAAATAATGTGATAACAAGGTCAGCATGTGATTTGAATGCAAACAGCAGAGACATCGAGAGACTACAGCCACCAAAAGGTTCTGTGGCCATTCTGAAGCCAAGGCACCCAGGAGAAGGTGGGTTGTGGTCCACAGATCAACAGTCGGTGGCTAGATTTGTCACCCTAAGAAGGAAGTTTGACGATTGATGTGCAGAGCAAACAACATGACACCCGCCAGCTTCGTCTAAGGGGAAGGTTTTCAAAGTTTGATAGTAACTGATTGTTCAGCTGGAGCGTACGGCCCCATCAAGAAAACGGTCCCGACAGGATAAACTATGGACCGCTAACTTAGTGGTAAAGTCACAGCATGCGTACATGACAACGCTAGCAACACGGAACAAGTTCGAGTGATTGTTGAATGTGATGACTGACGTTTCGGGCCGAGAGGGAGGCGTCTTACTGCTCTGATGTGCAAAATAAAGTACACATATAACCACGACACAAAGCCTAGACACCTGTACTGTTGCACCTTTGCACTGTGCCCTTTTGTTTGTTTTGTGCTTGAACAGCTGTGTAATTCCATAATAAAGGTCACACTGTTTTGTCTTGACCCAAACATAGGGTGGCTTAATGAGACGGTCTCCAGTATGTGTGAGGAGTTAAGTCACTTTGTGCGTTTCAAAGTCCCCTCCTGATACTTCAGTGCACCAGACTGAGGTGTTTGGTGTAATATTTACATGTGTGTGCTTGCTTACCCTCTGCTCCAATAGAGACCAGCTTCACTCCCTTGCTGGCAATGAAGTCCAGCGCTTTGTTCACATTGTTGATCTTGTGGACCCTCATCTTGCCTCGCTCAGGCTTGGGTAACCGCTCACCTGCAGATACAGACACATGGGAACAAACAGCGTGAGGTGCGTTTGTTCCTGGGGTGACAGGAAGAAAGTGTGTTTCCAGCCGATCAGCACTGATCAGTGATGTTAGGGCCTTTAACACCTGGAGTAAAAGCTGAAGAGGAAGCTGTATTAGAGTCCAAATTTGGTTATGAATCCATCAGGAACAGTTTCCCTGCCACAACCTGCACTTACACAAGAACCCTGGAGAGCAACACGGTCACATCTGAAACAGGGTGATCCATACTGGGGTAGGAAACTATGAGTGACCACACCCAGGAGTGGACAGAGACCTGGTGCATCCTTAACATCTGAAAACATTTTGGCCGACAGCTCAGAGGCCTCCCTGTAAATCACAGTGCGTGTCTTTCCCTGTGGCTCCTGTGTGAAACATTTCAAACCGCCGTTCATACCGTTACTGCTAAAAGCTCTACTACTGAGCCAATGTCCCCGAGACTGCAGCGTGCCGAGGTCACACAGACGAGTTACCTGAGATGACCTCCAGGAGCAGCATGAGTTTGAGCCCATCCCTGAAGTCCTCCTCGATGTTTTCGATCTGCGTGCCGGCTTTCCGCAGGTGGGAGTTGCACCACGCCGTGAAGGTCTGCACGAGAACACAAACAGGACACAAATGGTGATTATTCAGAGACTGGACCTCAATGTTTGTCCAGCTTTTATGACAATAAACCTCACTGACTTGAGAAAAGGGATAAAAAATGAAATTCAATGGGCAGGAAGGAAGGTCATGGAGCTGCTTTGATACGACAGGAAGCAGCAGAAGAAAAGGGGCGGAGACCAATGTTATAAAACAGTACCTAGGAAATGAGAACTGATTCCAAAGAACAATTTAAGATACGCAGTGTGTTACAAAGATGAAAACGTGTCGTCGGAACTTAAGTTATGAACAACACACTGTCTTGCACAACATTTCAGCCATCTTCATTTTGTCACTTTTGTCTCCGTGCTCTTCTTCATGTTCCTGTTACACACAATCATTTCAGTTATGAACAGAAACAGTAAATGAATCCACGGTCAACAACCTCAGTCCTGTTAAGAACAACACTACACATCAGAAGCTTGTGTCATCCAAAGGCTCAAAAACACTGTCATGAACCCTGGAAACCCGACAGACAACACAAGCAGGCGACTATCTGAGGAAACCGAACAACATCTGGTTCACATGTAATCAGATATCAGAACGGTGTTCCAGATCGTAAACACAGACATCTGGGAAAGAAACACAGCAGCACAAATCACACATTAATAGCTGCTTTGTGCTTGTGGTTGGCCAACATTCTTCAGCAATGTGGTTCAAATCATTGTTTTGTGCAGGAGCTTGTGACCCTAAGGTGGGCACAGGACTGTGGAGAGGCTGGGACGTCTTCCACTGACTATCTCAGGGTCTGGCCTTGTGCTCAGACAAACCTTATTTGTGGATGACGCCTTGGGTTCAGGGAAACTGTATTTTTGCAACAGACTAAAGAGCTTATCAAATAAGACGCCGCCATTTGCACTTTCAAATGCATTTTAATTTAGTGCCGATTCAGCTCGGCCTGTAAGCAGAGACTCGACTAGACTAACACAAAGTGGATACAGGAATATTCCAGTAACAACTTTGTAGAAAGCTCCACTCCTGATTACTAAAAGATGTGAATGAGGGTCAGTCCAATTCACGGTGCACCTCCTCTTTCCTCCCTCTCTTCCTGCACTGTGTTCACAAACATTATGACAGGGTGCTGCTCTGCTCGCCGCCCTGCCCCTCTCCCCACCCTCCCGCCGCGGACACTGACACAAAGCACCCATTGAGTCTCATGGATAATAGCACCCTTCAGCCCCCTGTACTCTCCTTCAGCCTGCTGTGTCTCCCTGTGACCCTCCCCCAGACCGCCCGGTTTAAAGCCACCCCCACCTCACACACAATTATATATAGAGCTCTGTCCCTGGGACTGGACTGGGACACACGCTGAGAGGACCGGGGGTGGGCGTACATGTAACATAAACAAACAGACAAAGTGGGGGCAGGAGGGGAGGAGGACAGAGACAATGCCCCCTCTACCACACACACCTACCGGACAATGCAACAGGAAGTGGCAAAGCAATGCCAGGAAGTTCCAGCTTATCGAGCAGCCAGAGCGAAGCTGCATCCATCACTGTCGCTGACTGAAACACTGGTCAACTGGAGACAAACAGCCTCCATTTTGTGACCATCACAACAACAACAACAACAACAACAACAACACACTTACATTTTTTATTTACTTTGGAAAACACTCCAGTGTGTGAAGACTCAGCTGACACTGGGCGAGAGGCGGGGTCCACCCTGGACAAGTCGCCAGTCTGTCACAGGGCCGACATGTAGACAGACAACCACCCACACTCGTACTCACTCCTACGGGCAGTTTAGAGCCACCAGTCAAACTAAGCTGATGTCTTTGGACTGTGGGAGGAATCCAGAGCACCTGGAGAGAACCCATGCAGGCACAGGGCGAACATGCAGACTCCACACAGAAAGGCAGTGGGTTTTCCACTGACTGATGGTCTTCAAGGGCAACACACACACTGGGGGTGTTGTGTTGTGACCAACCGATCAATCGTCTACCACCATTTGTAACTGGTGCTGTTAATGTAAATACTAGGGATCAACATTAAAACACTGGGTGAAATGAGGCCAGCGTCCCAGGCGCAGAAGAGTGGGGTCGGGGGAGGGACGCTGCATGTGGGAACCGGGAAGTTTTGGATTTAAGAACCAAGTTCAGGAATGTGACCTGCATTAGAGAGCAGCTGCACTGAGCAGGCCACTGGGAGTGGTGGTGACATACACACAACCAGCAGCAGGCTGAGACTCACACAGAGCCTGAGAACCTGACACAACACACATACGTTATACAGCTGCTACACTTCCACACCCTCAGTATCATCAGAGCCTGAACCAGCCCTCTGTGATGCCTGTCGTGGGTCTGTGACAACAAGGTGTGGTGCTGCTGTGCTCTAACTGGGTCAAAAGTCAAGAATCAGACATCACTGGCTGAAGAGAGGGGAACAGCGGTGGCTTTAAACGAGCATCAACACAGACATGAAAACACACATTCATAAAAACACACACACTGAAAACCTAACAGTACATAGTCCCATGCCATTCATCTTTACAATTCTTTCTGCTCTCAGTGTCCCACACACACACCACTCCTTGGACAGGTATGTGCTCAAGATACAAAAGAGTCGACGTGTAACCCCCCCCAGCCACCACCCACTAACACACACGTACATACCAGTATAGCTCACTCAAACTCTAGTTCGTGCATACATCCACCAGTTATTCCCACACCCAATTCCTCAGTACATGGATCATGTTCACTGTATCTATACCCAAGATAACACAGGTCAGGGTGTGTCTTTCTACACCTGGTAGGAGTGAGCCAGGCTGAGCACAATGTCGCCGCTCAACTGCCTTGAATTCTCTGAATCATGTCAGCAGCATGTGTTCCTTTTCTACACACACACACCCTTTTTGTTGCCAACGGTGAGGACAGACGTAACGTCCCTTACACCAACCCTAACCATCACAACTAAACACCAACCCTTACCTACATCTGATTCTCACATAGGCCCTTGGAGATGTGAAGACAGGCTAAAATATCCTCACAACTATAGGACGACACGTACACACGAGCCATGAATATCTGACTATCAATCGTATATTTTCAGCACATCTCTCACTCCCATGGTGCACCCAGCACCTATCCCCACACAGACTAGATGTCAGTTACACTTTCTCTACCATCAGCAGTCAGTCAGCAAGTAGAACAGGCATTCAACCAGGCAGGCAGTGACACGCAGAGAGCTCAGGACACAAACAGACCCACACAGGCGACACAGGTGGAAACAGAGCGGCGGTAAAAGGCTGCACTGAAGTGACACATGCCACTGCCTGATATCCGGCTGCGGTGTTGAGCACCAGCGCCGCTGCAAGCCGATAACCTTGCAAACCCTTTCAGATGGTAGTATACATGATATCACAATACTGAAGCGACTGTGGGGGGTTAGGAAGTGACTGAGGAACAGCAGATGTTAACGTACCCTCAAGCAAGGAACTTAAATCCCTGCTGGAACATCCCTCGTCAGGCTATTTGTACTGACCAACGTCAAGGTGAAGTGCCAGAGAATGAAAGAGTCAGTGTAGAACTACAGCAGCTGGCACGCTGCTGCACCACAGAGCAGATCTGTACTGCTCGTTATACTGCATGTGGACCTGCTGGCAGGATGTACAACCTCAAGGAGCTCAGAGCCATACTAGACTGGACCGGCTGCACCAGACTCAGCCGGGCCAAAACCTCACAGGCCGGGCCTGTGAATAAAGCTCAGTAACTAGCCAGGTCTGGCCTCTTATCCTTAGACACACAGCAATTACAAGAGCGCTCAGAGAGCGCACGCGTTTCCACTGAGGCACAACACTCGCTCACGCAAATGAGTCCCCGTAAAACATGAGACCCGGAACAACACAAAACGTGTCCTAAAACCTGTGATCTGGATCGGCTCCGGATCATCCTTAAGGGTGTGACAGGCCGTTAGACTGTGCATCTCACCTGAACGTGCCAGGGTTTAAAATAGACATTTTCTTCAGATTTTTTTTCCCCCATGTGACCTTTGACCTTTTTCAGTCCAAGTCTAATCACTTCTAGGGTTGGTCACCGCCGATGTCTGTACCAAGTAGGCTGATGATCCACCCAGCCGTCTGTCCATAATCCTGCTAGCCAACACACACAGAACCAAAAACACAACCCCGTTGGCAGAGGTAAAGACGGGGCTGTGGCCTGTGACACAGTCACACTCCTGACTTACTGTTCTGTGTCTTTACAAAGCAAACAAGGCACAGGCATACAGTATGTATGTAAATAATTCACTGGGGCCTCTGACACGCATGTACTTTTACATAAACATCTGTATCTGCTGACAATCATTAAAACTACACACAACATTTACAGTTTCTCCATTTCAGAATCACAACTGTTCTAATTTTAGAGTCAAGCAAACCACAAGACAAACATCTGTAAAGCTACATTTGAGAAACCTAGAACCACAGTGAAAACACAACACTGGACTCTGGTGCTTCTGGTACCACACAGCCCCATTCAGCAACAACACTGGTGTAACTGGATATGCAGCCTGCTACTGTGGAGACACTGCTGCACTGTCATGGTGCAGGAATATGACACCGTCCTTCAGGGGCCACAGCAGGACCTGGGAGGTTCGGTGTGTGTGTGTGTATGTGTGTGTGAGACAGAGAGAGATGACTGAAGGACACACAAGGAAAAACCAGCCTCGCGCTAAATGAGTAAACAGCTGTTTGGAGATCAACACTCCACCGACGCTGCTCAAAAACACTCAACCACACAATCTGCAGCATCTCTGTACCAACGCCAACAGTAGCGGCTCCACGAAGAGAGGAAAGCCGTTGGTGTCCAAACTCCTAGTGGCCACCAGAGTACTACTAATCATCAGTAAGGACAGACGAGGAGGAGAGGACAGAAGAAGCAGGGCCCTGCTGCAGAGCTCGTTCTGGTCTCATTATCCTCTCGAGTCTGGACAGGTGATCATTAACATGTGTGCACAAACACAGACTGAGGGAGCCTCCCTCTTACTTCATGTGCTGACAGGTAGTAAGTAAAACAAAGTTATAATGTAGGGACAGTCTTTCACCACAGTGCACACACGCACACACCTCCCAGAGGGAGCTGACAAACATGTAATTGCTGTGTTCTCGCTGGCCGGCCTACTGCCCCTCAGATATGCCATTATGCGAGTCAACAGTTTAGCTCAGACTGTTTTCAACAAGCTTCATCGACTGCATCCAGCCAGACACACAGCTCTCTGGAGGAGCCTCAACACAGCAGCTAACAGGAACAAAGGAAAGGGAGGATTAAGGAGGAGAGAGGAAATGAGGGGGGAGGAGAGGAGGCCAGGAGAAGAGTGGAAAAAGTGGGAGACAAGAGATGATAAGTGTGTGTATTAAAAATAGAAACGCATCAATCTTATATTAGTTTGTCTGCAGTAATGGGAAGGAGATCAACTGACTTGAAATAAAAGCTTTATTGTCAAGTAACTTAATAGCAGAGGGAGTGAAAAGTGAACAAACTCATCTAGTTTAGGACTGATGATGGGCTCCAAGCTCGGTTTGTCCACTCCCACGACAACTCCTCTTCAGCTTCTTCTCTAACAATAACGACTCACTTCCAAAGTTAAGTTCCCGTAGCAGTGAAGGAGGGTGAATGAGGATCACAGATGGGTAAATGTGGGATACGGGGGTAGAAAAGAGCTGTTTGGGAAGATGAAAGGTGGGAGCTGAGGAGGAGGATGTTTATAAATGAGCACAACATAAAAATGATGAATGTGAAATGAAAGAGCAGCTCTGTCCTCCTGGGGACTGAGGAGCGAACAGACGACCTTCAGATCGCCTAATGCGAGTCTGACCCTGAAGACATGAGGACGAGTCACAGGAACCAGAGTGGGCTGTGGTCCCCCCCCCCACAGGTGAAAGGCACAGCCCGCCTCAAGTCTGAAATGACCTCCCCGACACAAGAGACAACACACGCCAGCCTCATTTACTTCTATAGCTGGAAGTATGGGCTTTCACGTTTTCACCTTCTGCCACAGCAAGTCAATAGATTTAAAAACTCGACTGTCATTTTGGTTCCTCGTCACGAGCGGTGTCCGTTTACCTGCCACAGAAGACAAACCGCCCAGCAGCTGCCTGATGACCTCTGCTTCTGTTTTATGAGGAGAGATTTAAAAGGAGGAGAGACAAGAGGAAGTAGCGGTGGGGTGGGGGGGTAACTTGTCAAGTCACCAGGTCATTTGTTCATTTATTTATGAATCTTCCTGCCTTTGTTGCTTGAAGCCCAGGTCAGATGTCACAGCCCGTGACAGAGGCCTTTTAGGACAGTCAGTGTTTTGACACACACTGGCTGTGATGCAGCCAATACAATAAAGAATATTACACCATATACTGGTAAGTTATAAAGTTCTGGTAATGTTGTGTGCTTTTCACACCTAATCTATCGTTTTTAATGCACAAACATGTGTTTTGCTTTGGAGCAGCGAAGCTGACGTTCAGAAACAGCCTGCAGTTGATCCTCTGGCATGTTCCTGCTTTCAGATTGTGAAACATGTTGTTTTCAGTTATATTCTGGCTCGCTGACAGAACCAAAGCGGAGGAAGTCGAACCATCCAGGGTTTTTATTTGCAGTGAATTCATCCTCAGCCATGAAGTCACAAGTACTGTAAATATAACGCACCACTCCCACAGCTAAGCAGAAAAAACTGTGGAGCCACCTTTATGGCTTCTAACTCACTGAATCTGCATATTTCAACATCACATGAAGCCATGTCATCCTGCTGTGCGTCAATAAAAACGGCTGGTGACTTCCTGCCACATTGCTCCACTCCACATCTAATGTTGTGTAACTGTGTGTTGACACTGGCCACCACAAAGGCCCCTGATCATTTCTTCATCAACTGCATTTCCACTTTAGGCTCTCAGCTGACACGTTTAGCATGACTGAGCACGCATGTTTGGCGTCTCACTCAGACTGAAATTCTTCGGAGGTATTTTTTAAGCTCATGAGGTTTTGGAGGGAATCTTCCTCGTCTCATCTTCTCAGAAATGTAGTTTGGTGTGGGGAACTGTGGCTGTTGTGGGTCTGTTTGTGATACTGAGCTGTACAAAGAAGCGTGTTTGTTTTAGTAATTTGTCTGACTCTTTAAAGGCCACATTTAACAAGTGGGGGGGCGAGTGACCAGTGTAATTTGCTGTGAAGCAGCACGCAGGAGTAGTCGGCGAGGACAAATACCACCCAGGACACTATGAACTGATGGCATCAAGGTTTAATGTGGGGGGGTACTCTTCCTGGGATTAAATGAAGGGCACAGAGGTGACGAGAGAGAGGAGGAAGACTCTGACACGACTGCTTTGATCCAGTATCCAGAACAGGGCCTTCTCCTCAGTGGGGGGAGGAGGAAGACAGAGGGAGATACACTGCACGTTAACAGCAGCAAATACAGATTTTATTTGCTAAACCCACAAAAAGCACTATTGTTTTATAGTAACTGAGTAAAAAGAAAAGCAAACCACTGGATTCGTATGCAAAGACCATAGATGATCACTTTCTCCAACGAGATAACTGATCTACTGTTGCCAGGTTACCAGACAAACCAAGTGTCGTCTCCGCTGCATCTGCTTCTGCTCAGTAAAACTAACCACACATATTTCTCTTTAAACTTGCTTTTTTGTGCCATGTCTGCAAAGCAGGGGCAAGAAAACAGGGTAAGGTAAGAGTGAGTACAGAAATGAAGGAATGAAACAAGGGAGACGGAGCAGTTGGTGGATGAACGAGAGTCAACCCTGCTGGACACGACA
>NW_018128469.1:30578-31394 GCF_001952655.1 Monopterus albus
CATCTTCACTCTCTCCTCCTCTTGGCCCTCGTCTCCTTCCTCCTTCACCTCAGCTCTCTTATACTCCCCTCGGCGATCAATGGTTGCACTCACATCGCCCAGACGGACCAGTCACCTCATGAAATCTGTTCTGCAAGTACGTCATGTTGTTTGGCAGCACGGTATCTTTCAGGCACGTGACTAAAGAGGTTGTGAGCAGATCACCAGCAGCTAAGTGCCCTGGAAGCGCACAATGGAAAGTCAAGGTTATCCCATGTTGGAGTTGAGGCTGGAGTCAGCTTGGGTCCAGTTTCAGGACGGCCCTGTTGAAATGCAGAACCTCACTGTCGAACCATGAAGAGTGAGCAGCATCAGCTACCCGACATGCTTTAAAACGCATTAACCGCCCCCCCGAGACAAAAACGTACTCCAATGTCTCTCTGGGTTTTTATCTACAAGCTCTCACATGACTCCGATCGAGGCCGACCTTCCCCTTTCTGAAACCGTAAACTCCAGATTTTAAGATGAGCTCTTCTTCAGCTGATATGGAGGAACTAAACGAGGCACCGAGGTTTTATCGCTCTTTGTGAATTGTTGAAACTTTGTTCGTTCAATACACCTTCCTCGTTCCTCCACACCCAAATGTGAATCAGTGGCATGTGAGGCCACGTGCACCTCAGACAAAAGCAAAGACATGGATAAGATCAGTTCAGAGAAGCTATGAGATAACAATCAACCTCACAAAAGAGGGAGTCAGCTTTACTTAGTGCTTCCCCTCATTTGTGTCTGCTTCTGTTATATCACAACCAGCAGCTAATCCACTTCCTGCCTTTAGAG
>NW_018128469.1:31611-36319 GCF_001952655.1 Monopterus albus
GGGGGGCAGAGGATGTCCATGTCAATTCTTCAGGAATGCAGTGAGTGAACCCAACTGTACAAGATGTAAAACATTAACCTCTGAGCAAGTGGTGAAGACGTGTGAGATCAGCACTGTGAGGATTTACAACCCTCTGTCCAGCGACACCACGATGACAGGAGAGTGCACAGGAAGTTTGTCAAGGCCTGTGCAACCCCTGTAAAGCAGAGAGAGGTCAGCTCACTGCAGGACGCTCACAGAGGCGACTGGGCTGCCATCGGTTTTTTATTGAAGCCTGGTCCTGTGGCTGACACAAGATTCCTTCAGCTGCTTTGGATCACCGCTGTGCAGGACATGCACATTTTCAGAGGCCTTGCTGATGTTATTTGGTGCTGACTGAGCTGAAGGCCAGCCTGTCCTGGGTGTACCCTACCTCTCGCAGCTGGGGAGGGCTCCAGCAACCCTTGTTAGGATTAGCAGTATAGATGATGGATGGATGAGCTTAAGACTCTTTGAGCTGCCCAAACAAACCAAAACACTCCAGTATGAAATGGCGCTTCCTTGCTCGCGCTGTAGTTGAACCAGCGAATGACAAAGTGATCATATGACAGGCACTGTGTCACTGCTCAGAGCCCAGATAAACACTCAAAGGATCTGTTACTCCTTTGTTTCTGAGACTAATATAAAACTACCTCACCAACCTGGAATGTTACACTTAAAATAATCCGATTCTAAATGTCTCAAGTCACTCAGCTGTTATCCCAGACCTTTATAAATCCCAGACTCTTCCTCTTACTGAACACAGTCCTTACTTCAAGAAGCCACACCTCAGGCAGGAATAACTGTCTGGTAAAGGTAACAAGGGCAGGTGTTGCAACAACTGACACCGTTTTACAATCAGGGTTCTTCCACGCCACCCAGGATGTGCAACTGATTGACTCAACCAGGCTGTCATTTCACAACCGCCATGCGAGTTCACAACAACCCGATGCACACTGCCACGCTCGCTTGAGCTCGCACAGACGTATCACTGCTACAAATGCTTTTATTGAACTATACTTGGTACTTCATGATGTGAGTATTTCAGAAATGTGATACTGACTCCAGATTCCTTGAAGTGAAAGTAAAACTCTGTACAGAGTAAAAATACAATGAACAGCATCCGTTTCTTGTCCTGGTTTGTCATGCTGACTGGGATCGTGGTCAAGCACCTTGCCAGCGCAGACTAATGCCTGAAGACCAAGCCAGGGTCGCACATAACACCTGGAAACTGCCACACACAATAGAGCAGGGCTTCAGGGGACATGGAGCCAGGCGGTCAGAACAACGAGTTAAACAATAACTTCATGTCCAAAATAAAGCCATAAATGCCAGCAGTGTGAAAGCCGTCAGAAGCCAGTTAAAGGCCGGTTTAGCCAGGTATAAAAAAAAAAAAAAAAAAACCATCTATACGCGGCACTTTTGGTGGAAAAGACGTATTTGACTTCACACTGATCAAGCTGCTACTTAAAGTCAGAGAGAAGGAGAGCCCTTTAAACAACCAAACAAACGTCTCCTTTGACCTTGCCAAAGTCGGCCTGCGTCGTAAGGGCACAGCCTTTCACCGATTTGTTTTTCACTTTTCTAGTGTGGCCAGTCAGAACCAGCAGTAGCCTGGGTGGCGTTTCCTTCTATCACCAGCCTGAGCTGCTGTTACAAACCCAGGGCGCTCTAATCACTCGATGAGCTGAGGTCTTTATTATTTCTACACACCCACCGCTGTGTGTGTTTTACACAGTGCCGATCAAGGGTTTGCCAGGCCTGATAGCGGTTGGCAGGGTGAAGTGGTTTGTGTCAGCCTTTTATTAAGAGCCGGCAGCTGAATCTTTCCAGAGCTCCGTGACAGTTCTGTGGTTCTGCTGGTGACCAGTTCAGGCAGGAGGAAACAGAAGCACTGCACCAGAACCGTTTCATATTTATCCACCTGTTTTTGGACAAGGCGCCCGTGTGCATGTGTGTAGTGCTGCAGCTTGGCCCTGAGCTGCAGCGTAACCAAAATGTTGCCACATGTTCTGAAGACAGAACCGACCCTGCTGGTCCACATCAAGTTAAGCTGAATAACAACATCAGCTAATGAAGTGATTACCAGAACTAATATGGAGCAAACACCTGGCATGTTGACTGCCAGCTTCAGATTCACAACATGAGGTGCAAGGCAAAGTGAGTAACAGTGGGTGTGTCTGAGCACATGTGCCAGTAAATTGGCGACTGAACCATAGTGTGTGTTACTGAAACAGAAAGAGCAGCTCAGTGACACACTGCCCTCTCATTCAGCTGTCGGACTGATGCGAACACCAGCATCAGCCGGAGGTCTGACCTGACACATGCACCGTTTAGAGTCGACACAGTGACGTGCTCCCTCCGTGTGTTCCTTCTGTTTATAGTGGATTATTAACGGTTCTATAGTTTGAGCGATTCTGGTGCAACAAATAAAGATCTTGTGCAAGATGACAGACAGCACCAGCATCTGGCTCACTGTGTGTAACACCGCTGCACAAACAGGAGAGCTGCTCTTTTGATTTTGGGGGGGTGTCTGTGGAAAGAAGTGCTATGCAAAGTGTTGGTGAGCTCCATCAAACGTGCTCGACATCTGCAACGCCTTGCTGGCAGTGTTGCTACAGCAGTGCACGAGCTGTTTTCATCTCAGAGCACTGATAACATCTCTTCTGTCAGCAACACTTTAACCTTCAGGTTTCACAGCTTGAGATTCAATCAAGGTTAAAATGATGACGTTCATTATCTTAATGTGTGTTAGCATCACCGATGCAGTTCATCTTCTTTGCAGTGAAGCCAATATGCACCTATTATACAATAAGCTGCACCGCTGTTGTTTTTAAAAGTACACACTTGTTTATGCAACGCAGTTTCTTTTTCAGAGGTAGCTTTCTTCACACCACAGCTCACACAGACAAGAAAAACCGTGTGAAACCAGCTCGGGCCTGCTAGAGGAAGTTATTGGTCAGAAAAGAGAAGTAATTGTCGTTAGCGCACAAGTGTGGGAGAAGTAAGCCACGTAATCTGTCTTCATCTAGAGGCGTATTTGCAGGGCAATGAAGCTTTGTTCTAAAAACAACCCAGTACTCGTACCGTAACTGATGATCTGCTCTTTCCTCACCACCGTTTCACTGCCTTTACAGGCACAGAGACGTATTTTTCTGGCTCAAGCGTGAGAATGTGTCAGCCTTTGTGTGAGTAAACGCCACTATAGATAGAATGAGTAAGTGCTAAACTCAGCGACCGAGCCACAGTTACTCAGCGCTGGGTTATAATAATCATTAAGGGAGAGAAGAAAAAAAATACTTGTCTACACACCAGAGACACGAGCTGCATCATGCTTAGCTGGCAGCACGGCCTTTTCTACCAATCTGTCTGTGACGGCCAGAAACTCAGCTGGCAGCTGTAAAGCAAAGGATCCCAGCGGGTTGGGGAAGAAAGAGGAAGGGCAGGCAGCGGTAGCTGGTGGCTCATGCACAGCCTATGACAAAACCAAACATGTATGCACACACACCTTACAGAGAAAGACGGGCAACAAAGAGGAGAAAAATAATTGCATAACAAGAAAAGCAAATATTAACCGAGTGAATCATGTGGTGCTTGAGAGATGAATAAGATGGAGGGAAATTAAAAATGAGCAGAGGAGACGTTCTATGGTTGTGAGGAAACACTTGGTCATGTCAGTGTAGCTGATTGGAATTTGACCAGGTGAGCTCAGCACAGACACATCCAGGTTCATTAGAAGAGCATTTCAAGTACTCACAGAATAAAACTGAGTTAAAAACAACATAAATGTGGTTGAGACAGTAGCGCGTATGGGGGGGTTATCAGCAACAGCAAGCGCATAGTAAACTACTACTACTCAATTTCAGTATCTGTTTCGAGCACACTACATCTAGAAATGCTGACTCCAAACAACCAAGCTGTCTCCAGCGCTAAATCAAGGGTCTTGAGGAGGCGGCCAGCTTGTTCAGCACCATCGCTGGCTGCTGCTCACATCTTCAAAGGCCTGTCTGAGGGTTCAGACTCTGATAAACATCAGGTTTAGGTTTGGGAAGGGGTTGGGGGGGGTGCATCATGTGAGTCAGAGTCCTCACAGCTTTAGAAAGACGTGTGTGCGTGAGAGAGAGAGAGAGAGAATGCGGCCTGACGGGAGTTTCAGGCCGGCCCGGTTCCCCGGCAGCATTGTCTTAGCAACAGGCTCTTCCTGCTCCTCCTCCTCCTCTGCACCCGCCTTGCAAGCTTTTACCTTATAAGGCAACGCATTTAACTGCCTGTCACTGTGACACTGGTGATGTAAGAGGGCAGCAAGGTGCACCCCCTCCCCCACACCATGAAGAATTTGTAATGACGTGAACATACAGAGACACAGACTTTCAGGGCATCGCTGCAGATCCTTCAAAGTTACCTGGCTGTGTCCAAGTCCATGTGTGGATTTGATTTATTGATTTGATTTGATTTATTTATTCTTTCAATCATGTAAAGACAGTTGATATGTCAACACACATAATTTCACACATATCCAACAAATGCTAATCCAATATCAATGTGCTTATACCTAGTACATGCTTGAATGGAGTAGGAAGAAGTCAGACTTATCCAGTCCTACCCCATGACATCATCTTACCATCATTGGTTTGCAAGCAGTAAATGATTCACTTCTACACCACACAAGTAATATACTAAAGAATTATAA
>NW_018128469.1:39343-40856 GCF_001952655.1 Monopterus albus
AACGAAAAGTCAGAGCTGCTGCTCTGCAACACCACCTCCCAACTTCCTGCCAATGTACAGAGGACTCGGGTCAAACACTGTCAACAAGCCTGTGTGGCGAAGGGAGTGTGTGCATGTCCTTAGATGGCCTTGGCTCACATTTAGTGAATTTTTATACTCTGAGTTTTAAATTCAATGTTGGACTTCCTGAAAAGCGACACACACACACACACACACACACACACACACACACACGAAGCAGAAACAAAGCAGGACAAACATGCAGCTTTCTGACTGAGCACAATCTGATATGAAAGTTACGGAAGGACATGAAGCCTGGTCCAGTCGCCGTTACCAGCTCTGGCAGCCTAATTCATGAAATCTAGACAATTCAGCCCAATTATCAGGCCCGTAAGAGTCCAGCTGTGTCATCTGAGCAGCTTGTACTGGCAACTGAGTCCAAGTCCATGTTCAAGGAACGAACATGCAGTTTAAAGAAAGAAGCATGAGCTACTGGAGAAATTAGGAGATGAAAGTGACTTGCTATAAACGCAGGAGAAACTTTAATCAACAGTCAACACGTACCCTGTTTTGTCTTTCCAGACTTTTCAAGCACTTCCTCGTGCTGTGAGTCACTAGGAGACGAGGGAGGGAGCCGAGCTGAGGGGGGGTCCAGACCCGGTACAAGGAGGGGCACGTTGTTTGTTCCTGAGTTTCCGCTTGTTGATGACCCGACGAAGCACACACGACTAGTCATAAGCACCCCCTCAGTCCAGCTCCAGCACACATTCCAGAGTTCACCCTGCCCTTTATGGCTCCGTGGCTCACGGGCCCTGCCTGTCTGACACACAGGCGAGCTGCTGCCAAAGCAAATCCTCATGCAAATGGACACTAATCAGTCACTGAGAGTGAACCGAGGCAGGAACGCTACAGGTGGAGGTCAGGGATTACTGGGCAGCTGTGGTTCTACTGGGCAAACTGGTGTGTGTCTGTTGTGTTGCAGCACTAACAGTCATCACTTTCACCAAATCTGTTAATTTCTTTAGTCAAATGGCAGATGCTTGTCCCGAGTCTAGATTCAGAGGGTAAACCAACTTATTCTTTTAACTGTAGGATTTACCTCTTTAACCTTTGACCTACAGCGGTTATAGGGTGATGATCACGACTCTTACACACGGGCCAAACACACAGTTATAAATGAACAGACTGCCCCCGCACTAAGCTAAAACCTTAAGTCGATTTAATTCAGTGGTCCTCTTGCCCCAGATAGACTCAGGCCAAGCTCCTAAAACACACACGACCCCCTCTGAGGCCCTCAGGGCACAGGGCCCAGCCATGGCAGCTACTACTGGGTGCACATCAGCGTAATCCCTTTAAAATGAGGTTCATATTATAGCAACCCCCCCGTTCTGCTACATGTGGAGCAGACCGGGATGTGCAGACAGTGAATCAGTGACAGCCTGATCCTCAGGCTGTACAGAAACAATGGACGACCAGCCAACCAGTCAACCGGTCGGGGGGGGGGGGCAGTAGG
>NW_018128469.1:40870-42740 GCF_001952655.1 Monopterus albus
GGAATTTTACATCAGAGGTTTTCCATGAACCGTGTCTAGAAACCATTATACACACTGAATTTCTGAGTGAGAGCTTTCAGGGCCCAAGTGTGAACACATGTCAAAGGTGCGTGGCAAAGACATAAGAGAAGAGGCAGATACTGAAATGCTGAACTTCCTCTTGCACAGTCACACCTCGGCTTCTCACAGCTCCGCCGCCTCCCACTGGTTCCCACCACTTCACTGACGCCTTACCTCAGGTTCCACCGAGCAGTTCACTGATCAAACATGCTGATCTACACCTGGATTCACACTAGATTTTCACTTGCACTCTACATGTGGCTGGTGTCAGTTTAGCTACAGTTGTGTTACAGCTGCTGATCAGTGATGCTTATTTTTACCAATTCTAAGTTTCATTGAGGAAATCCTTATGCAGCCTGGTAAACGCTGGAGACCTCCACGGCCATATTAATACTACAACCTTGCTTCAGTTGCTAGGCAACCTCCAAACTACAGCATCTTATTTTTAGAAGGTTTAAAATGCATCTCGGCACCAGGTGTCTGTAGTAGGGACCAGTTCTCATCGCCACGTGTCTGCTCGCTTCCTTAAAAACACCGTTTACTCGGCATCAATTAGTGTCACAGCTCATCTGTTTCTCTCCATCCACTCACAACAGGGTTCACACACCAAGGTAAAAGTGTTCTTTCAACCTAAGCAAGACTTTATTTTACAACAAATCACAGATTGAAATGTGCAGATGTTTGTGCACGAGTGAAGGAAAAAGCAGCTCGTCAATCTCAGGACACACCAAGTACAAACTGTACTGGTGCAGCAGGAAACGCTGCAGCGACGAGGCGTCATGTCTCTGCAGCTGAGATCATACACCAAGCTGTGCTGCTCTGAAGCTGCTGCAGGGCAGCAGGGCCCGTGTGGAGTCGGCGTGCACGCCTGTGTGCACTCCCTACAGTGCTGTGAGTCACAGGAGGGCACAACAGAGGAGTCTTTGTGGAGCGGAGAGACGGCCGTGAAACAATCCCCCCACAGGCTGGCTTTGATTGGATCAGACAGGAGAGCAGGCCTGTGGCCGAGGACAGAGGACTTCCCTGACCCACAGCAGGGAGCCAGTCCACTACAGCAGCCCTCTGGCTAAAACGTCAGCTCTGACCTGTAAATACAACCCACATGGTTGCTGCGCTGTACAAAAGTAAAACATCCATCGGTCTTTAACGTGCACAAACTTCAGTGAGGTCCTTTTTATTTTAACACCACAACTGAACGTGTGCATGCAGTTGCAGTGTGACTAATGCCACTAACCGGTGACCAACGAGGCCTTCCCTGCCTTCTCAGCCAGCCATCTGGTGACACACAAACATGCCTGCCTGTCTGCATGTGTGGTGACTTCATGTGTGAAACGGAGAAGGGGTAGAGAACCGCGGAAACCTCCGAGCCTTCCTTCCTCTTTCTACCACAGCTCCCAGGGGAAGGACACAGCGTTGCAGTCACTCTTCAGCACCGTCTCCTGAATCGCAGCCATTATCCTCACTCATTCTAAGGTAATTCACTTTTCACCGTTGAGCTATTTACCAAAAGTCAGGACATGTTCAGCTCAGTAGACGGGGTCTGTCTTCTGAGGGCTGAAGCAGTTTTGTCGATGGGACAGATATTAAATAATCTTTCTTCCATCAACACACAAGCCAATGTTATCAGCTCCTTTGCACCGGGAAAGACCGAAGTAACAACAGAGCAAAAAGAGGGGGGAGGAAAAGACCCCTGCTGCTTTCCATTTCCATTTCAGCTTGAGGCCAACAGCAGCAGCAGCTTGGATCATCTGTCTCTTCAGCTGCATAAACTGGCAGTGAACCTGCAGTAAGTGTTTTTCAGCCATCTCTC
>NW_018128469.1:42794-68025 GCF_001952655.1 Monopterus albus
AACCCACCAAATCATGTCAGCCTGCATCTTGATTACTCTGCAGAGAGCGTGAAGAGAAATCAACACTCTTGTTTTAAGCTCTTGGAAAGACAAAACCAAAGGCAGTCAACCTCCTCACACATGCCAGTACACAACTCTAAGGTTCAACACATTTGTGAATGTTGATGCATGAGCTCAAACGTTGGTTAAATCTCATTCCAGAGCCTTTGTGTTCAGAAAACCTACAACAGAAAAGCCAGATCCAGTCATCCCTCCTGTGTGTCTCAGAAACCTCTGAACTGTGAAAGACAAGAAAAACAGATTGAAGTTATGACCGGGCCCCAGGCTGGTCCTGGAGATGCCTGACTAGAAACATATCCCAGACTACAGAAGCCCCACAGCTGAAGCCCTAAATCACACACAAAAACAATGTGGCACTGCAACAGCACTGGCCAAAAGCAAATCAGCTGAAAATAGCAGCACACACTCAAGTTATCCTCTTTTGTCTGAGCCTGTTGCCTTAACAACTCTGGCAGAGACTAGAGACGGACAGAGAAATGCAAGAGGAGGCGAGGCCGAGTGCTGCGTGGGATCAGCTTGTGCAGAGCGTCTCTGAGAGCAGAGGAACCTGGAGGCCGGGCACAATCAGTAAATATTTAATCTGCCGTTCTGTGCCCTGAAACCAACACAGGCTCCACAGACCCGCCGACTTGGTTCTGCCTCAGGTGTGCAAACCTGAGAGACACACCGCTCCAAACTTTTAACTCTTCAGTGTAGCTGATTACACTCTGGTGCATTTACAGATGAACAGCTGCATGTTCCGTTACACAGACACGTGTTCCCATAGACGAAGACCCTGTAGCGTTTGGACCATTTAATGGTTCTGGTTAGTCTGACGTTAACACCAGGAAGATTAGCATCAGCACTGAAAAGCTAGAGACAAAGAACTGAACAGACATGATGAGGCTACACAATGTGTGTACGTTTCTTTGAAAGCAAAGGCAGTTTTAGTGTGTGTGAGTAACACCGTGTGCTGTGTGCATGCATCCCAGCAGGCCTCTGCTCTTCAGCTCTTTGCCCAGTGCCCCAGTTTGCAAGCTGATCAATAATATAACAGGAGCTTGCTGAGGAAACCAGAAACGGCCGCACACAAGAAACAAACACACAAAACTGGTTTGAATCACATGTGACATTACTGTGACAGATGGAGAGATTTTGTCTTGAGAACACAACAAACACCAACATCAGCTGATCAGGGTTTAGATCAGTTCACAAGTCGACTTTCCACCATAGAATAAAAAGGTTTCACCCTTTTGTAAATGACAGTAAACTCCATTTAGCAAAGTAACCTGGAGGTAGGTCAGCATAGCAGGTGGTGATAAACCCCTGATCCAGTCGCCTGCTCTGTGTGCGTGCCCTAAATGCACGAGGCCTTCTCATCCCAGCTCAGCCTCTGTTAACTTTAACTTTATTGTCATTGTACAAGGAAATTTAAAATGCAATCCTTCGATGATAAAAAATAATCATAAACAATAAAAACCCAACAATTTACACACTCGCATCCATACACATCTGACTATTGCACAGTTCCCGTAAAATCCCATCTATCATTCAGATTTTAAGGTTTTAGCAGCATTTAACGCAACAATGGCTCTCAGATAAAAACTGTTTCTTAATCTGTTTGTCCTTGCTATAATTGTTCTGTATCTTCTCCCCGAAGGCAGCAGCTCAAACAGACAGTGTTCAGGGTGTGATGGGTCCTGCAGAATGTTTTGTGCTTTTTTCAAGCAACGGGAACCGGACAGTTCTTCCAGAGATGGTAGGGGGCAGCCGATAATCTTCTGGGCTCTGGTAATAACCCTCTGGAGCGCTCTCCTGTCTGCAGCTGTGCAACTGGCGAACCAGGCACAGACACAGTATGTTAAAATGAGCACTGCTCACCCCCGCCCCACAGGGAGAATAACCTGTCTAGGTGTGGCCGTGCACACAGATGTCCATCCAGCTTTATTCTACAGAACAACAATATGGTGACTTGCCACAGGATGCACTGAAAAAAGGCAGAGAAACTCAGCTCTGTGTTTCTTTGACAGTTAAATCTGTTGAAACTGAAACAGCAGTTTTCAACACCTAGTTCAAACTGTGACTCTGGACCGAGGTGCCTCCTCCTTTTCTGTCCACGAAGACATAAAATGTAATTGCTGAGTTTACAGCAGATCATAAAGGACACTTCCTTTGCAGGTCGTATAAAACAAGATGTGTTAACTTCCACATTTATTTCTAATGGGAAATAATGTGGGTTTCAGGCTTTATCATCTCACCTCCCATCTGTTTCTGGGAGATTGTTTTAGGACACTTTTCTTCACTGAAGGTGAAGCCTGCTGACCGTAACACACAACCTTAATACCTCTGACCATATTTGTTCGCCCTGTGCTATTTATTCACTATTAAACTACATAATAAAGCAGCAGCATCCGTAGGGATGTGATGCATCACTCCCACCTTTCTATTGGTCTCAGATGTGTCTGACCTGGATGTAATCTGGTCATCTGAGCTGGGATTTAATCTCTGGGTGAACAGTGGCCACTGACACATGTTGCGGCACAGCCACGCCAGCAGCTGGCCTGAAGAGGACGACAACATCAGGCGGTGTCAACAGCACACACAGCCTACACACACAGGCAGCGGGAGGTTCGCTGTACCTGCAGAGGCCACAACATCCTGGCCTTTAGTCCCTCGTACTGGTCAAACTCCAAAATCCCTGGATCCTACATTTCCCATAAATCTTAGAGCATCTTTATGACAGACTTGACAAAGCTGTTAAATTTCAGTGAAACCTCCCTTTAATGTCGGTCAACAAGGTGAGCATAAAACAGATCGATTCATTTTTAGACAGTTTATATTTGAATTGATTACAGGAGGTAGAAATTGACTGCACATGTTGAGTATGATTATTTTCCCCATGTTGCGATGGCATTTCTCTTCTCATGCAATGGAAGGTCTGTTGACCATGTGGGCTAGATAGAACGCGTTCATAAGAAAAGCTCATGTAGAAGCTCATGTCTTCTCAGAGCAGCAACTAATCAGCACCATTATATCACCTGACACTAATGCAGGTCTATTTATAGGCTGCAGCGTGTGAAACCAGCTGATACCGTCGTCCTGCTCACAGCTGCTGAGGACAGTGGCAGCACTGAGTGCAGGGTCTCTCTTCTGCTTCGCTTGCTTTTCTCACTGAACTTGAACTTGAACTTGCTCAGGCAGGTACAGAAAACGAGCACAGCTCTGAAGTGGCGCTTCCAAAAATACAGAGCGCTGCGGTTCAGAACGGAAAGGCTTCACACATACTGTATGGACGCTCTCTGCACTCTGCAGCCATGGAGACAGGAGAGCGATGGAGGAGCAGCACAGATACTCAGAGAGGTAACTGTGTGGCACGGTGAGGACGCACAGCAGCAGCTAGACGTTACACTGCCATCTTCCTGGAGGATGGCGCTATCAGAGCTCTCAAAGTCACTCAAACATTAAGTCAGTTAATATTTTCAGACAAAGTATTTTACTCTGCATCAAACCTGCAGCCCACTGAGACACCTGCGGTACAAACAGCAGGGCTGACGGGCACTGAAACAGTAGGAAGCTGCTAAGAGCAACGTTGAACTGCAGCTTTGTCTCCTTCAACATTACATTGTGTAAAACTTCCCTCAGTTTATTTCCCTGTTGTTAACTGCACCATAGATGACACCCAATAACACGAGCAGACACTCATTCATGTGAGCACACCCCCGTGCAGTAGGTGAGGCCAGCAGAGGGGCGCGTTTGTTTTACTGCACAGTGTTTTCCAGCAGACAAACCCACAGCTATGCGAGTCTGACACAGACACGCCGATTCTAATCTTCTAATTGACAGCATACACAAACATTTTTGTAACTTTTCTTGCATGAAAAATTTTACTGTAATATAAAAACAGTTTTACGTTTTCCATCTTTCCCTCACTTCTTTTTTTTTTTATACACCTTCAATAAAAATGAAGTACAATATCTGTACTTCTCCAAATATAAACAGGGTAGACAGGTAACAGTTACTACTGAGCGCACGGCTCTTTGTGAAGTGTGTGTCGATTGAACGTGCTGTTTCACCAGAGCTTGGACACTCTGGACATATACATGTATTCCAGGTGCAGCCAGCGATTCCCTGTTTGTGGAGCATTTGTCAGAGATTTGGACGTAGCTTCCCTGCTCCAAGGTGTTTCTGTAGCTGCTCTGTGTGCTGTTTGTACACCCACTGCTTCTGGTGCATGAGTGAAAACGCATGTGAGCCTCGCTCAAGGTGCACGTGAGATGCTACGCTTCTGGTCTGTGCCACTGCATGTGTGACATGAACTGTTGTGCCTCAAAATCTGATCAGCACAGAATCGGCCACCGGTCAATCCTGATCACACTGAAAACCGGCCGTGTCAGACCTCCACTGATCGACTGGTGCATCAGACGGCAGAAACCTCATGCAGGTAAACCCCACCCCAAGACCTGTAATATGATGGTGCTGCGCCTTTCTCACACACACACACATACTGAGAGGCTGAAAAGCAGCAAAACTGTTTTGCCTGATGAACTGATCAGTTCGATTACCAACTAATCAGCACCTCTGCGCCTTCAGATCTTAGCCGACAGAAACACAAAGAGTCGGTCTATTCCTTTAAATCTCTTAGTCGAGATCACGCTTGGGAGGACAAGTGAAGAAAAGGGGGGTCGGAGCTAAATCCATCAACAGGAACACTGGCAGACGACCAAAAGGAAATTCTTACTCCCTGTTGTCGCAGATTTTAGTTCATCAGTGGGAAATGCCATTTACTAATCCTCACTCAGTGCCCAGAAAGCTTGTGTACAGCCAGTTAGCGAGAGCACCGAGGTTATGTCAGCCACAGACTGAACCCGGGTCACTGGGATGCACAGAGTCCTCTCTGCCCCACAGCGCACACAAAGGGTTGATGGGAAACAGACCATAAAGAAATCTCTTTGAAAGCAAAATACATCAACCACAGCCGCGGGCTATGCGTTAGCTGCGGCCTCTCAGCTGACTGGCCCGTGTCTTGGCCCCGGTCTGCACTTTGAACTCTGTTGCTGCACTAGAGAAAGTAAACGGTGCCAAAGTGCAGCCATGACAGGGCGGTGGTGTCAGGGGGAACGATTGGTGCCGTAAGTTCTGACACTTGTGGAAACGCTCCTCTTCCCACCCCATTCTCCTTCTCGTCTCCACCACACCGACCACATCTGCAATCCTGCAAACCCCGGATTCCTCCCCCCCATCAAGCATAAAGATGGGACACAGCCCGCCCCGCTCTACAAAACTCCCCCTCCCACTGGCCTAGCAGGCTGGAATGGGCCGCCAAAGGAATGCCTCCCCCTGCATGCTCTCAGCAGCACAGAGGGGGAAACAGAGGGTTCACATTCCTCTCTGCGCCGTCCTCTGGCTGGCTGTGCGACTGACTGCTTCACCGTGTAGGTCCACGAGCTGAGGAAGAGTCACAGCTGACCTGGAATCAGCTGGCAGCGGTGGAGTGACGGCTACACTCCCAGAATGCCTCTAAACATCTACTGTTGGAACCTTTTTCCTCCCACTGAGTTAAATGCCTGTCCACTTCTGGAACAGAAGTCACGTAGCCCTCTGGAAACGCACGGGGATCATTTCCATCCAGGCTGTAACTAGCTGATTATTTTATCGTGTACTCCACACACTCCCAGATCTAATGTTGCATCTCCAGATTGATTGTTTTCACTGCCAGACAGTCCAAACACAACTGTAATGGCATAACGAAAAGCAGCAAAGCCCCATATCTGAGAACTAAAGACAGACAAATAAATTATCTAGTCATTGGTTATAAAATAACATATTTAAACTGTTGAAGCTTTTCTAGACTCACCTAATTGCCTATTCAGTTAATGTTAACAACAATACGCTTTCCACAAAAATGGCTTAAATCTGGTTAAGTTCAGTGACATAATCCACTTTTGGCAGGAGGACAAGCGCACTAGAACCGCTCCTTCACTTTTGTTGCTGTACAGCAGGAGATGATCCTAGTCGAGCTCAGGATGCACATTCAGAGGCTGCAACAATATGCATGATGAGGATTACAGCGACCTACTGTTCAACACTGTGCACATGAGACAGAAAACAAGCAATACAACAGATAACACATGCAATCCAGGGGCAGGACTGGCTGAGGTCTGCTCAGCTGCTTTAATTCGACAGAGTCAGCAGGTCTGCCGCACAGTGCCAGCCGATCACACACACCAAGACAAACAACCAAAGTGTCTGCTTCTTGTACGCTCTACAAACAGAGGACTGCTGTTAGTGAGCAGGACGTTTGGTTCCCTGACAGTTTCAGCTATTTTAAAGGTTGCTTTAGAAAGACAGGCGGTGAGAGAGAAAAAGCCTCATCCCACAGCCAGATCTCAGCCGGTGTAGTGACAACGGCAGGACGCGTCGCCTGGTCCATTTGTCCAGACAACGCGCCGCTCACAGCTCGTTCCGAGCCAAGCCGGGCCATCTGAAGTAGCTCCGCCTGCAGCTCACACTGAAAGCATGCACGGTGGGTGGCTAAAGAACAAACTACCACTGTCCAGTGGCCCAGCTCAACACCAGTGGGAAAGAAATGTGTGCTGCTGCTCACGTCGTGACAGTGGAGGACTCACCTGCACTGACAGATGCACAAGCCACTTCCTGTGTGAGAGAACCACAGCTCTCGGTTCACTGATGAGTCTGATCTCAGTCGAGCTCCAATCACTTCTGTGCAAACACATGGCCAGAGCAGTCAGTAGGAAAATGAAGGCAGATAAACATCAGTGTCAGCAACCACACTGGCTCTGCCGCTACTTTACGAGAGGAAACCATCCATGATCACACAGAGCTGACGTTTAGGGCAGCACACCTGGTCAAACTGCTCTCAGCGCCACATTTACCTTGGGTCATTCACTGAGTTGCACTAAACTTGTGAAGCAACCCAACACTGCTGCATCAGAAGGAGGGGGCAGCGGGAGAGGTGATAACTACCACATTTTCAAAAATAAATCACCCTGACATATACGACCCATCAATCAGCAGTGATGCCAACAGCTCCAGGCCCTCTGGCTGCCCCGCCCCCCTCGCTGTACTCTTCTAACTGTCGCTGAGAAGCTGCCACACAGCCAGAGCCACAATAAAACCTCTGGTGGCGTCACTATGTGCTCTGACATGTTGCAACATGTGGCGGCTCCCTGAGCATTGAGAGGCTTAATAACATGTTTGTGAGGCGAGGAGCTTGTAACACGTTGCAGTTAAATGGACTCAGTCCAGGTACTGTACACTGGGCCGCCAAGGAAAGTCGCTCATGTACAAAATGGACACCTGGAAACACACTCCAAGGACAAAGTCAGGCTCACACCGCACAGCAGCGCACATGGCACTGATCCAAATCACATGAGAATCCCTGGCCAGGTTCTTCCTGCACAGAGCGGAGCTCTGGTCTCCAGGACCAGGAAGCTGAACTTTATTCAAATGGAGAAAATAAAACAGAAGTGTGGCTGCAGTTCCTTTTAACCTGCCACCTACATTCTCCTCTACTGAAAAGATAAGCGATGAGGCGTGCCCGTTCAGACTGCATATTCACAGATCACCAGAGAGAGACCTAATGCGGGGCGGGGGGGTCCCTGTGGCGCCATTAGACAAGGTGTGGGAGTGAACTGCTCTCTGACCACACCCATCACACATTACTGGGACAAACTCATTCCCACACTCACTATATCCACTTCTCTCTCGGTGCAGGAAGCATTTGCTCACTTTTGCGCAATAACTGGCACAGAGAGCGTGAATACGCCACAGGAATGTGCCCTTGGTTCCTGTCATCGCTGCGGGTGCCACAACTCCAGCTCGGCAGGGAGACATGTCCCCAGCCTGTACTGCTCCCAACCCACCAAATACCTCTCAGCCTCCACTGACGAGAGCAGGTTCAGGACCGCGGGGGACAGACCTCAGCCCACATGTGCACAACAAGCCTTGTTTGGTTAATGATTGGTAGGTTAGATGTTCCTTCTGAAGGAACTTTGACCCGGGCAGCTCTAGACAAACACACAGAGCGTCCATACGAGGCAACAGCAGACGGCTGCGTCCACCAGGTTTCACAGTTAGTGGCGACAGGAACGTCTGATGCTGACGGCTACAATGTTGAGTGGCCTTAGAAAAATGCAGGACTCAGTGCTCGGCATGCCGTCACGCCACTAGTAAGCATGCCAGTCATGTGAATAAGGCTGGGTGTGTAGCCTGGTTAGCAGTGCACGCACCGAACACACCCTCACACCAGTTATGTTTTTAGTGTTTCATTATGTAGTCACAAGAGTGTGCACGATGTAAATGTCACTGACTGTCTGTGTGTGTGTGTGTGTGTGTGTGTGTCCATTTATTTCTAGTTTGGACCATGTCAGGACTCGACCGGGTCTCTATGTTCAGACATGTCTTCTAGCAGCCATAAAGTCTGGTGGACAGGGGGACACTGGGTAGAAACATAGACCGTCTTAGTAAATATTAGGACAGGACTCAAGGGGACGTCTGCACACAGGTAGCCACACTGGCACTGATCACAGGTCAGTGACATCAATTAGAAAGAAGCAGCAGGAAGAAGAAGAGCATGAGGAGGAGATGGATGGAGGCCTGACGGGTACAATGTGAATGGTTTCTGGCTGGTTAGGGGGCGAGGACTACTATGACTATTCTGATCTTGATGACGGCGCAGTACAAAGGCCTGAGGCACCATATGGTGTCAGATGGTTTAACGTTACTAAGGGGTCTAAATATTTATGCTGACTATTGCTAAAGCTGGCTAAAATCTGCCGGGGGTGGGCGTTTAGTTCTGTTCAGTGGCTCCACAAACTCATATGTCGCAGGGCCGTGGGAAGAACGCGAGCCACCGTCAAACCAGATATAACAGTCTGCACATACAGCAGGTCTTCTGAGCAACCAGGCTTGTTTATGTCTAACACCTCCAGATGGGAGACACATGAAAGGACACACCATGACCCAGCAGGGCCACGGGGCCTCGGGGCCAGAGCAGCGTCAGGTCAGATTGATCAGTGGCCCCTACGTTTGTTTTTTTTTTTAATTTCCCCTCATTTATTCAGGTCTTTCCCTCATTTGTCCCCCATCAGTCGCTGTTCTGCCCTGGTCCCTGAGTAGTACCACTTTCCTTTGCCCCTGACCTGTCAGACACAGGGCTGCATTCATTTTCTCTCTCAGCGACGCTTTGGATTTATTACTGCTTTTAAAATAGATGTAATATTTCAAATTCTCTGAAGGTTTGAAAAACCACGTAAAGAATTCCCCCAGCAGGCCATGGCTGTTTTCCAGATGTTTTCCCCACGTGCCCAGAGCTCCTTTCGCTTCAATACAATGATTAAATGCGAACTTTAGAGTTAAATGATCTATATATCGGCCCTGAACACCGCGGTATCGGTCAGACCCTCTGGTAGTGAGCAGCAGAAACTGTCCTTGACTCAGTCAGTCGCATCGGCCTCCAACCAGTCAAGCCAGCAGGCAGACCAGTGGGACAGGAAAACCTCCAACACACACCCTGAGACTCACTGTTACAGAATTCCAGCCCCGTCACTATCGTGCAACAATGTGGCGCCTGTTCCCGCCCGGTGAGGGCACAGATTCACCTCTGAGAGGGAAGAAGCAGCTGACGTTACACACGCACACGTCTCCTTCCAGTGCGAGTGAAGGGGAGCCGCCTGACACGGAGCTGAGAGGAGAGCCAGGCTAAAGCAGCGCAATGCGTGCAGCTGCGGGGCTCAGGCCCGCACTAGGTCTCTGACCTCCACCCCCCCCATCCCTCCCCTGCCATTTCCTTCTGCCCGCCGCCGCCACCTCCTCTCAGCCCGGCTCGGCCTAACTGGGCCCGACTTCGGTAAAGGTAACCTTACCTTCCTCTGCTGTCTCTCCCATGGCAAAACATGGCAGACTGGAAAGACAGACAATGATAATTGATGTAACCTTACCTTCCTCTGCTGTCTCTCCCAGGCCGGGTCCAGCAGCATGTCCCGGTCCCAGTCGTTCTCCTGCTCCATGTAGGTCTGCACTCCTCCGGCCGAGGACTGGTTGTTGGCAGCGTGATAATCTACCATGTCAGCGAAAGAAACCTGAGTGCGCCACGCAGAGAAACTGTCAAGTAAAGACCGGACAAAAATAAAACCGGACAAAGCAACGAAGGCCCGAGTCAGAGAGACGGGATGGGGAGGGATACACGACCGAGGAAACGTCCGTCCTTTTCGCCGCTTCCAGCCGCTGAGTGTGTTTTTGATGGGATGAATATCCGGTGTGTGCAGTCAGAAAACCCTGCTGCTGCTGTGAGAAGAAAAACTCTCCCTCTCACGGTGTGGCTGCTGGGAGGAACCGGCCGCTCCTACCGCGCTGCGGCGACCCCGGCAAGGTGGCCCGCGCGAGCAGCGCCGCTTCCGCTGCGGCCTTTCAAAGTAATAGTCTGTTCAGTTTAGTGTTAGCGACCACACCAAAAAGAGGTATCAGGTTAATGCCACAGTGTAAAAATGTTCTGTTAGAAGTTTAAAACCCCTGCATTCAACATGCTACTTAAGTAAAAGTATTAGCATCAAAATAAACTCCAAGTAGCAAATGTATGTCATAATACTAAAGAATTATTATGCATTATTTTGTTAATTAATTTAATGTTGCAGCTTGTAAAGGTGGACCTAGTGTTAAATACACTATATACTTTACATATTGCTGGGTAGTTTGTGAATGTTCCAACCTGGGATCAATAAAGTCTTATGATTTTTATTTTTTTAATTTTCAGATACTTGTAGTGCAGTAAAAAGTATTTACCTCTGAAAAGTAGCAGAACATGAAAATACTCATGAGAAGTACAGATACAGTACCTCAAAACTTTACTTAAATACAGTACTTGAGTAAATTTGCTTAGTTAAAATCACTGATTCTCATAATACACTACTAATGTATTTATATCCAGATTCCCTTTAAGTTTAGCTGTTTTTGTTGTTTGTCCCGTCTTCAACATTAACCTACTGCTTTTCTTTTTCTCTTAAACAAGACTATTATTTTTGTGTTTCTAATCAACACAACGTTTTGTTAATAAAACACACAAGGTTTTATTAACAAAACCTTAAAAACAAAGTATTACCTAATCAACTAATAAATCGTCCTTGAAGTTTGCAATCAAAATAATATTGATGTATTAGTATTTTATTTTTCATTTTACAGCAACTGCTTAACTGGATACTCAGTATGACTGAAGAAGAAAAATGAATCTGGAATTTCTTGTGCATTTTTTCCACCTTTGAAAAATGACATTTTATTTTGTAGGCATCCTCGCCCGTCTTCCGGTATATAGCTGTGTATTTGTGGCCAATGACGCGCCGTCCTCCAGTAGCTCCTATAGGCCCAGTCAGCTCGTGAATATTCATGTGACATTGGAACGTGAGCTGATGAAACAATGAAACACAATAAATTTGAAATATCGAAAAGGTGAGAGCGATAAAACTGTGACGCCTAGTGGTGGATTCACCGTCCTCTTCATGTTTGACTGCACTGCAAGTTCATTCAAGTTTTCCAATACATTTTAAAATGTCAACAAATAGTATGTTCGTTACAAATAAATTAGCCACTGGACTCAGAGTCATCAGGTCTTAACACACATTCTACCTTGAAAGGAAGCACATTCTGAATTAAAGGACATCACCAGCTGTAGTTATTTATGGGCTTTACATCACAACTAACCATTTTACAAAATGGATTTGTTACTGCTCCAGCCAGCCACTGGTTTTCATTCGTTCCTGTCCAAAATGAAAATTAAGTGAACAACCTTGTTTGTTTTTGTAAAGTTCAGTTTTCTTTACGAGCTAAATCACAGAAGAGCTTTCAAATCAATCTGCACTGAAACTGTAATACAACACAAAGATAATGTTACTTGTAAAGATGCTAACACAGAGTGGTTGAGCTGCTGTGATGGATTATACAACTTGAGCAGAGACTTTCACTTTATTTTCAAAATAAAAGGGCAGTAATGGCAGCCTGGAACAGAACAACATAAATCTAGTGTGCCTTTGTCAACTGTCAGCCCAAGCTTCAAGAGGAACAAGCTAACGAGGTCACATGCAGCAGAGACAGCCCAGAGTATTTGTTAAAAACTTCACTGGGGTGGACAACTGCCCAGAAATGGACAGACTCTGGACAGAGGAGAGGGCCAACCAGGGGTTCAGAGGGTCTGGACCTCCCTGGGCGTCACAGGGTGACATGTGAGGCCGAAGGATATTTAACTGGAGAAGAAACAGAAACATTTCTGTGATACAAATATATGTATTTGTTGTTGATTAGTCTCACTTTTTAAAATGTTTTACTTGTAAAAAAACAACAACAACAACAAATTAACAGTTTCCAGTGCCTCAGCCTGTTGTAAACAACAACAACAGTTTCCAGTGCCTCAGCCTGTTGTGATCATGAAAGAATGCAGCAAGGTGGAAAGTAGCTGATTCATGTGCAGCCGGCGCCCGTCCAGTGGCCGTGACCCAAAACGTTTGAAAGCCACTGACCCAAAGGCCTGACATCGTATAACAACAAAGCCTGAGCTGCAGCCTCATCCATTACACCTGCTGAGGCCGGTGTGGAGGGCAGCTGTCGTCCTGCAGGCGGCAGGAGCCAGCGACCCAAGTAGGTCACGCTCTGGCTGTCCTGGTCAGTTAGTGTCACCAGACAGGCCTCCGCTCAGATGATACAAAGTGCAGCTCTGTGATTGGACAAAACCGCTGTGCATCATTACTACAGCCCCGTCTGGGCTCAGTTATGAATGGACTGAGGTCGGGTCTCAGATGTAGCTGGTGTCTGGGGGCGGAGGGGGTGATGTGGACGCTGGGACACCAGTACACTCTGGTACAGACCAGTACACATCTAACACAATTGGATGTAATCTTACAACACGTAACAGCAATATCTTCTGTTAATGTGTAAATAAATAATATGTATATAAATGTGATACACAGAAAAGAATTGCATCTGGACAAAACAAACAAACACTGGGCCACTTGGTGTAGCTGTTGACTGCTAAGAGGAAAGTGAGAAAACTGTATTTTTGAAATCAGTATAGAAAAAGATGCTTTTGCAGCTGTTAGGGCGGGGACATTTAAAACAACCAGCTTTCAGTGTTCATATAGTGAGTTTCAGATAAACCTGAAATGTCCTGTTGTTTGGGTAAACGGACCTTTAAAGTTTATGTCGACTTCTCATGTTGCTGTAGAAACACCCAGTGGCTGTAATATGTAGAGGGGGTCTGATCTGTGGGATCAGACAAGAGAGGGACAGAGCATCAGCAAAAAAAGAAAAAAGCACTAACCTGACCAGGTCTCCATCAGAGCAGAAACATAAACAGTTTGATCTGGTACTTTTTATTGGTAATTAACAAAATAATAAACACCACAGAGTCGACACCAGATTAACAGAAGAAAATCATACAAAATTATAATCCCATCAAAATAACATGAAAATAAAATGAACAGAAACCCCTCAGCGAGGACAACGTGAGATTATTACCAAAAAGCTTAAAATCTTTCTTGATTTAAACCAGGATGTATTATATATATTATTATTAGTCCAACAAACTTAAAGATGCAACAGGAGTATTTGTCTTTGAGATAATCAACACTTCTGTTTGTTTGTTCATTATCTTATAGTCGTTTTACTTCCTCTTTTTTACTTTTAATACACAATAACTGTAAATAAACAAAGGACCAAAGGTGTTTGTCACTAATGTTGTCACACCAAACCATCTGTCAGCAATAAAACCCAGAAGTTCAGTTTTTCCCCCGACCCTGCAGCACCACAGCCCCAGCAACACATCCCCCCCAGCAACAGAACAGCAGACCCTCCAGGGAGTGCCCATCTTAAGGAAAACTACCTGTGCCATGCAGCAGGAGGTCACATCTCACAGCATAGGAACCCTAGCCCTCAGAAAAAACAGTTGCTTTTTGAAACCCTGTGCTTCACAACAGTAGATCCATTCATAAAACAGTTTAATCTCAATGAAGCATCTTTCTGATTATACACTGGCCTTATCCTTTAAAGAGCAGGAAACAAACCGGCGAGTGGGTGTGACTGGACCAGGTCAGCTCAGTTATACATGGTCGCTTGGAGCCACTGGAACCAATCAGACACACAAAACATAGGGTTGAAAATCACTTTGTTTTCATGTTTGACAGGTTTAATAAAGAGCCTGCCAAACTGAGGTGTAATTATTAAACCATTCAAACTAGGAAAGCAAAATAAGCAGCACATTTGTCCTTTATCACAGCTGCTTTGTTGCATATGGTTTAGCTCTCTGTTGAATGTGTGTGTTGTTTTTGTAGTGTTCCTACCTGTTTGTAGCTGACGGTTATGAACCCTTTTCCCACCATGTCAAGCTCTTGAAAACGCTCTGCAGAAGACAACAATGTACATTTCAGACACAGTTCAACTGTGACGGTGAGTGATGGTCTGTGCTCTGTTCGGGTGGCTGGAGTGGATAGTGTCAGGACACCCTGAACTGACTGCATGACAGACACCACCCGTCTGGCCACGGTGAAAGCAAAAACAACATTTTTAAATTAGACTAATACCGCCCCACCCATCCCGCCTCCCTCCCTTACGGGTCATGCTCTCCAGTTTCATCACCAGGTACAGGAAGCCGGGGTAAGTGATGGTCAGGTTAGGCTCGGTGTATCTCAGGACAACCAGCTGCAGCACCAGATCATCCACTGTGATGCCTGGACCAGACACACAAACCACGGTCACATCTATTCCACAGGCTCAGTGTGCAAGATGTTTCTCCTGTCACAGTGGACCCCATTCACTAACACTCACATGCATAAAGGTATATATGAGGCTGCTGCACATTTTAGGGCTTAAGCAAGAAAAGGTGTTATGAGTATTACTGTTCACTTACTGATATTTGATAACGGTGTTTTACTCAAGTAGAAGTGGTTAAAGGTAAAGAGCAGGTCACACAGAACGAATTTCACCGACTGACTTATTGGAGGCAAATCAAACGATGAGTGTGTGATGTATGAGAGGACAACGTTCACATTAAATTACTGAAGAGTAAAATATTTCAAAATAAAGGACACAGGCAGAAGAATATTCTTTACTAACTGACGTGTCACTGCAAATGGCCTGATAGTTATCCAGCTGTTCTCTGTGCTGGATAGAATCTGAACTCTGGTGAGGTTTACCACCCTACTTTAGTACGAATTCACTTACTTCATGCATACTGTACAGTACATTGCTGGCGGAACCAGAATGAGGCCCTGACACCTTTTTCTCCAAGAGAAGAAAATGAACAGACCTGCTGGTGTAACGTGGATGAGATTCCTAACCCTGCATTACTGTGAGCACCTGAAGAGCCGCCCATCGGTAAAGTGTACGCCCTGCAAAACGGATATTAAAGCCTAAGGTGCGACTGATTCACAACGTCGACTCAAGCAATGCGCAACTGGCACCCATGAGTGTTTGTGTGTTTTGTTCAACCACATATTATGATAAAGTGGATGGTTCACAGGGACATGGTTTAGTCTCCACTACAAAAGACGAGTGACAGAACCAGACTCACATTGTCCAGACTGACAAACTAGAGCATCATCTCCCGGAGTAACATGAAGCAGGAGCTGAACAATCAGGACATTTGGGAATATATTTAACACTTCTGAGCATAAAACATCTAATTTCTCTGTGTTCTTAGAGCTTCATGAGGCATTTGGTAGCAATAAGTAATCCTGCCACACCAGAGAATAAAAAAGTCTTTTAATACTGATGACAACTAAACAGGACTCAGTGCCCTTCAATAAAAGCTAGTCTACATAAGTAATATCTGTGAACACACAAGCAAATCAGAATTGTATTTTTATATTATTTTATGTTTTATTACCACAGCCGAGGGCAGGGGTTATGCTTTTGCCAGTGTTTGTTAACAGCATAACTCAGTAAGTAATGGCCCACACAAATGATTAGAGTTTGGTGCTGATCTGTCTCATAATTTGGATACAGGAATATTTTAAATGACTCTTCACCACTGTGAGTGCTGGAAAGGCTGCTGGCTATATGTGAGCCCACTTTTGGTCAAAGTGCACGGCTGTGCTGCTGAGCACTCTGATCGCATACAAAGACAAAGCCCAGAGTTAGTTACAGCTGCTCGCTCACTGTCAGCGGCAACCGAGTGCTATCACTCAGTCCACCCCGCTGTGTCAGACCGGGACTGAAGGAACCGAAGGAACCGAGCGAGGCCACGGCCCACAGCTGGGGTGGGATCGACTCTGTGCAGCGACAGCGGGGTGAGAGCCTGATGGCAGAGATTTGGAGTCAGGCTCAAAGCTGTTAACATTTTCATCTGTAAGACTGGTTTTATGCCACTTTATTAAGTTTTGACTGTTTTTCAGGTGAAAACATTATGGTGAAACTGAGTTGTCCTTTGCCAGAGGTCTGAAGTCTCCGAGTGCTGTCGAGTTAACTATGTTATGAATGAACCACATTAAAGTGCAAAGAGGAAGAGGTGACGGTCTGGCTCCCTCTGTTGGTCAGAGCATTCCTGGAGCTCACTAAAAATGCTTGTAGTTCTTTATTTTAAAGACTTGTCGGAGACATGCTTGAACCAGTGCCAACCTCCAGCCACAGGGTTTCTGATATGCTAGTAACCTAATCCAGCAAGTTGTACACATGTTAAAGATGACATGCTAGCTGTGGCTGGGAGATGTTTGAGGTGTGAACAAACTATGTACATACTGATGGTGCTAGTACTCAGTCGTACCTGCTGCTTTCAGAGCGGAGGCTATCTCTGCAAACTCGAGGCGCCGAGTCTTGTTCTTGTCAGCCACCAAGAAGATATCCTGAGGAGAGGTGAAACCATGACAGACTGCATATACTATACATGTCTGTCTCATGCAGGAGCTCAAAGCTGCACAGTGCTGTGTGAAAAGACTCAACTGTGACATGACAGTAAATGTTTTAAGCTAAATTCTTACAAACATGTAATCTGAGCTCCTTTTACTTATTACACACTGCACAATAATGGACAAAACAAAAGCACTGACCACCATTTGAAGAACTAGTTCTCTGATTAATCATCTAAACAACTATTTGTACTTTAATCTTTTTTCTGGGTGATCATATTTTTAGCCATGTTGATTGATTTTCTAGCTGGTGCTACTGTTGGGGGAAGCTGATAACCTCACCGTCCAGCCCGTGATCTTGTCCCACAGAAACTGGAAGTCTGACCAGTTTAGCTTAGCGGCACCTTGGTTCTGGAGGAAACAATGAGGTCAAGGATATTAACCAAAAAAAGACCACATGAGCTGATACACTGCGGGTGAAAAGCGGTTAAGCATCAATAAATAATTACTGCAAACTAATGAACCCAGCATGAGAAGATTAGCCGCCTAAGCCGGTTTGTTAGTGTTGTGCTATTAAATGCAGTGTGCACATTATGCACTTGAATTTGGAGGTAAAGTGGGATCAAGCCTGACAATGTGTATGTCATGAGGCAGTGAGTTAAGATTTCTGCCATTTCATTTTGATGCCTCAGGTTTTTCTTCTCAACACTCCAACAAAGCCTGGGCAGCTCATTTGGTAACACATCAGACTTTTAATCTAAGGGGTCAGGGTTCAAGTCCCTGTTCAGGCAACTCGATCTGTAAGATACTTGAAGTCAAGAACAGGTGACTATTCATAAGGCCACGCATCATGAAATGCATCTGCATACATCAAGAACTGAACAATGGATTGCAATATCCGGTCTTAACTCCAGAGTAGTTTTTTATGTTAATGCAGGGGGTCCACTTGGACAACTTGGACCCTCTGAAAATCATAACTTGAAATTTCACGGGGGTTGCAGAGATGTGCCTAGTTAGTTCTATTTATCTACACAGTATGTTTCTTTGCATGTAACTTTATAAATGTTTGTTTTTAAAAATAATACAATAGATAATTGCTGTGTTTATGGTGTTGTACCACCAGAAACAGACTGAGGTCTGCACGTTGTTACTGTAAAGATGCATCGTCCACTTTATCTCCGTCAGATCAAACTGTCAGAGGATACAAAAGTAGGCACAACATGGTCATAATGAAGGTATGTCTTTGTAAAACTCGACCATCTGAGGAAACTTAACTGAATAGTGAGTGACATCAGTGCACAGTGCGGTCGGACTGACTTTAACCGGTGTTAGTATTGTCTGAATCATGACTGACTGATGATTAGACACCCCTCCCCGGACGTTCACTAGGGTTAGCTATACTAGCCATTAGCAGCAGAGTGTACTGAATTCTCCCAAGCTACATGACAACTTTAACAAACAGGGTTAACATGGAACTGCAGCGTGCAGGAAGAAAAATACCATCAGATTTTAATTCAGTAAGTCAACTGGTGGCTTCTGTTTTCACTTGGGCAGTCAGGAGACAACTCATTCAGTTCTTCCTTTGTTCTTGCATTCATTCAGGGCTTAGAACTGAAGAGTGTTTTTCTTTGTATATGTCAAGGATACGCCCATGAGGGTCACCAGGCTCTTGCAGTGCTCCAGAGCCAGGTATTTCTCGCTGCCGGCCAACACTGAGGACAACACACAACATCATCAGTGACACTGTAGCATGTGTGCGTTATGCTAAGTCATTATGTAAAACAAGCACTGTTAACTCATCTGGTGAACAGTGCACGTAGAGATACAGTAAGTGTTATTAAAGAATGAAGGCTCTTGTTTTGAATAGTGCTACTGGTCGACTGAGCAGTTTGGAGCAGCTCTAAGTGGTAGAACATGACTCCAGAGAAATCACGGCAAAATGTGATAAACCACATTCTGTGGTGTTGTTGCTGTAGGAATGCTTCGCTGCAGCTCTGTGCACAGAAACAACATTAGACACGACTTCACTAAAGGAATCACGTTTTGAAAACAAGCCTGAACAAGTCTGTCGATCTGCCCAAGCACTCAGACACGTCACTGACCTCCTGCCTGTATGGCCTCAGTCAGCAGGTTGTGGAGGTGCACCGGTTTGCAAAACCCCTTCTGATGACACAAAATACAACAGTCAGTGTAATAAAGCAGAGACATTCAAACCACAAGCACAGCTCCTTTCAGCCTGGGATTAAACTAGTAATTAATCCACCCCCATTCTGCTCAGAGCAGAATGAGGGTGGAGGTTCTCACATTAAGCTCAGAGAACACATGCAAAAGGAATTGTTGTGTTTGTCTAATCTGTGTGGGAGTAAAGGTCTTTTTTTCAATGTAGTAAACATCCACATGGTGCTATAAAGTAGTTCAAACCTCTGTGCAGATGTTAGTTAACCCAGGTGCAGTCTGAATGTGCAGCAGCTGTGTGGAGGTAAATCTCACCTGGTCGCAGTGCTTCTTGAACATAAGTCTGACAGAATCAGGTGAAGGAAGAGCAGTCTGGTGAGGATAGGAAAGCTGCAGGAAAAAGCAGTCTGGGTTTAAAAACAAGCCTTTAACTGTGACAAATGAATGCCCCCTACAGCTTCTGAGCGGTTCCTTATGTGTATCTTGTTTAACAGAAGGTTTCACAAGAGCATGGAAAGCTCAGTCAGTAGAGCATCAGACTTTTCATCCTGCCTGAACAGGGATTTAAACTGGACCAACAGACTGCAGGTCTGATACACTAAAGACAGAGTTATCCACACTCTAATGATGCGCTTTGCACACGGTAACTTCTCTGATTTTACTTTTAACACTGAATCCGCTCTACAGTATTTCACTAGGCAAATTCATTTATTGAATTAGTAACGTATTTAGTTTACCTCTGCTCTCACAGAGACATCCTGTGGTGCTGGTTTGGAAGCTGGACTGGAAAAAACATTCAAACATATTATAATCTTCATATTTGTAATCCCAAATTGTAAAACCTGAGATCTGGAAAAAAGACACCTGCTTGGTCATCAAGGTGTGACATGTAGGAGACAGAGGATCACACAAACAACAACATGAGAAATGCAGGGTGTCTAAAACCTTTACACTTGTTGCTGTACATTTTGATAGTACCTGATGAATGGCTTCTACTCTCTTGTCCTGGCTCCAGTGTCATGACAACAACAAAACCTAAACTCTGTATAACCCTTTTCAGACCCTACCATCTCCCTAGTGCAAAGTCTGAGTAAGAGCTGAGTGAGCTGGAGTCAGCCCATGTGAGAAAACAGCAGCGTATAGTCTGGTGTATTCACAGCAAGCTATGACGTTCTATCATGTGACCAGCACAAAACCTGAAGAATACAAACACCAAACAGTGAAAATATCTAACTGGAGCCACGATGAGACTTGGAAGCTTTTGTTGTTAAGAACTGGGGCCAGAATCGTCAGACAAGGCAAGAGACAAGATCATTTATGACCAAATTACAAACTGGCTATGTGACTGCGTCACATCCCGCCTCCTGCACGTAAACCAAATGGAGTATTTCCTTTAGGCGATAACGCGTCTGACACCGACTACTTCCTGTTGTGTGCTACATGTGTGAAAGGACAATTCTTGACCAAGTCTGGGCCTGATTCCACAGAAACAGTCCCAAGTTTATGTCAGCAGATGGACCCATGACTCACATGGCAACGCTGCCGTGCTCTGTCAGCACCCGCAGGAGGAACTCCCCCTTCTCATTGGGCTTGAAGGTGGAAGGGATGATGATATAACGACCTGGTGGAAGGGAGCTACAAAGAACAACCTCCCGATGTTGGAGGTACCTTTGGCTGCAGCGGAGTGGGCGACACTCCTTCAGGTCATTGGCTGACAGGTACATATTGACAGGATGTGCCTGGAGAAAAAACACATACTTATAATATAGGTTTTTACTGCTGAAGACAGAGCTGGTAAGAATGACAGAGCATGGACAACAAATGTGGAAGCTGGACTGGAAAAAACATTCAAACATATTATAATCTTCATATTTGTAATCCCAAATTGTAAAACCTGAGATCTGGAAAAAAGACACCTGCTTGGTCATCAAGGTGTGACATGTAGGAGACAGAGGATCACACAAACAACAACATGAGAAATGCAGGGTGTCTAAAACCTTTACACTTGTTGCTGTACATTTTGATAGTACCTGATGAATGGCTTCTACTCTCTTGTCCTGGCTCCAGTGTCATGACAACAACAAAACCTAAACTCTGTATAACCCTTTTCAGACCCTACCATCTCCCTAGTGCAAAGTCTGAGTAAGAGCTGAGTGAGCTGGAGTCAGCCCATGTGAGAAAACAGCAGCGTATAGTCTGGTGTATTCACAGCAAGCTATGACGTTCTATCATGTGACCAGCACAAAACCTGAAGAATACAAACACCAAACAGTGAAAATATCTAACTGGAGCCACGATGAGACTTGGAAGCTTTTGTTGTTAAGAACTGGGGCCAGAATCGTCAGACAAGGCAAGAGACAAGATCATTTATGACCAAATTACAAACTGGCTATGTGACTGCGTCACATCCCGTCTCCTGCGCGTAAACCAAATGGAGTATTTCCTTTAGGCGATAACGCGTCTGACACCGACTACTTCCTGTTGTGTGCTACATGTGTGAAAGGACAATTCTTGACCAAGTCTGGGCCTGATTCCACAGAAACAGTCCCAAGTTTATGTCAGCAGATGGACCCATGACTCACATGGCAACGCTGCCGTGCTCTGTCAGCACCCGCAGGAGGAACTCCCCCTTCTCATTGGGCTTGGACTTGAGGTTCACACAGATAATTATAAATTGCAGATGGTTATGTAGATTTATTTTGGTTGTGCATCACCGAAGTTCTGTAAAGTTTAAATTAGTTTTCATGCTGTAGTTATTTTCTGAAATTTTTGAGATTTTATGTTTTTCTTTCTAATTAAAGTCTGTTTTTATTAAAGTTGGTTCTTCTTGACTTTCAAACTCTGCAGTAGTCCTTATCTCTGTTCAAAGAACACAGCTTACTGCATGTTTTACCCATATACAGTACATGCATGTCCAGTTGTCAGCAGCCCTTAGTGCAGACCTCTCTGCTGTGTTCTTTGCTTTTACTTAGATGGAAACCTGGGGAGGCTGAACTCAGGCACATGCCCCAGCGCACTGACCCACGGGGGAGGCAAAGTGTGTGTGTGTGTGTGTGTGTGTCTGGGTGGGGGGCTATATGTGTTTGAATGTGGCTGTGTATGTGTGAGAGTGAAAGAGAGGTAGTGTTTGCCATGTTGCCCTCATTTCCTATCACATCAGCGAGCTAGTGTTGGCCTTTTCTTTGCCTTTCCATCCCTCTGTCTCTTTCTAGTTGCTGTTTGTAGCACCACCTCTTTTTTTCCTTACTGGTCTCTGCTTGTGACACCACACCTTTTCCCACTTCTGCATCAAAATTATTTGCACTGTAAAACAGCACATCTCCTCCTCTACCCTCCTCTCATTTTTTTTCTCCTTATCGCCCTCCTCCCTCCCTCAGTTCTCCACGCTTTCTTCTCTCCTCCTTATTTATCCTCATGTCTCACCCTTCCACTTTCCTACTCCGTTGTCCCCAGCCAACCCTCAGCCCTTTCCTACCTCTGCCCATCTCACCATCCCTCGCCTTTTCTCTCTCATGGCCTGGGGTGCTTTGATCACTTGTTCTTAGCCTCCTTATCCTGTCTCCCTCTCTCCCATCCATTCATTCCCTCCTCCCCACAGTGTTGTCATCAATATTGCAGTCATTTGAGGATTCCTTCTTTATCCTTCTCTCTCTCTCTGTCTTTCTTTAAGATCTTACTCTCTCTGCATTTCACCCTGTGCCTTCTTCCCTCTCTCGTTCTGCTGATTGATTTTATGTTTAATGGTTTTTTTGGCCTCGTCTCATTCTTTCCTCTCTTCTTCACTTGCTGTTTCGTCCCACTCTTCCTTTCCTTCTGTCACATAACTCCAACCCTTTCCTGCATCACTTTGATAGGCAGATCGCTATCACTATCAGATTCCTGGACACACACACACACACACACACACACACACACACACAGTTTTAGTACTGCACTGTTTGTTTAGTACTGCATTACCTGGCACAGTGACAAGGCAATGTGATCATGAACTACTTCCCTCCTTCATCTGTCATTGTGAGGACAAATACATGTACCCTTCATATAGGGGTCAAAATACACATGTCAGCTTCTACAAAGACCCAACAGATGTCTGGCAGAAGGCTCGTTTTCAGTGTGAAAGCTTTGTCGTGTGGGCGATCATCTGCTGGACCCATTTATCCTCAGTGTCACTCTGACACCTGTGAACTGAGGCTGCAGGTCGAATTGACAGGTGCTAATTCTACCTTGATCATCAATAAACCTTTGTCTGAATAGATTAAAGTTATTAAGTTGAATTCAGTTCCCACAGACAGGCCATGTGCTGCAGTGTACTGTGGCACCACAGTGACTGTACAGGTAAACATGCCTCAACTTGATGTGAGCAGACATTTGATCTTACTGCAGAACAGATTACTAAGCAGGTCTAGACCTCCACAGACACAAGAGTAAACAGGAAGAGGATTATTTCTGACTCCACTTCCTCAAACTTTATCCACGATGAACACACAAAGTAAGAGTACAACAAAATCACATCATATTTTTTCATTATTTAAAGGGACACTGACTGTTGATAAGCATCCATCTATTATCTACACCGCTTATTCCTGAAGAGGGTCACAGGAGCCAATCCCAGCTGACACTGGGTGAGAGGCAGGGTCCACCCTGGACAGGTCACCAGTCTGTCACAGGGCAGATATGAAAACTAACAACCACATACTCACACTCACTCCTACGGGCCCAGTTAGATTTTTAGATTCACCAGTCTTTGGACTGTGGGAGGAAGCTGGAGCACCCAGAGAGAACCCACGCAGGCACAAGAAGAACATGCAGACTCCACACAGAAAGGCCCCGGGTCGGCCGGGGCTCAAACCCGGAACCTTCTTGCTGTGAGGTCACAACACCAACCCCCGCTCTGCTGTGCCGCCCTGTTGGTGTAGCTAAGCTGTGTCCTAAACCAAAAGTAACATTTATTTCTACACTAATAATTCCCGAAGTACAACAGCACAGTTGTGTCTCTCACCAAAGTGCTGTTCATAAACACTGTTTTCATTGTTATTTATTACTTTATTGTTATTTGGATGATCAAACCTCATAACTTTAATCATAAAATTGAAAGCAACAATAGAAATAAAGGCCTGTGTCTAATCAGCACCTGGCTCTCTCTTCAGCTGAGAGTTTATGAAAGAGCTCAGTTCATGCAAAGAACAATAAAGACATTTTTCACATCTCTCACCCTCTCTGGGAGACCCTCCTGCTGTCATGCCTGGCACCCAGCTCCCATGATGCATGATACAAGACAATGGCTCCACGATGGCGCGTTGGTGCCTGAGACCCTCAGTCAGGTGACACACCTCCATCATCTCAAAGTGCTGCTGGAAGTCCGACACCGACATCCTAGCAGAGAGAGAAACAGGTCAACTGGAACATATCAGTTTGACTTGTCACATACATCTTTTGAGACAACTGTGAACTCAACAGGTTCCAGTTCATGAACCTGCACAGAAAACATTTTCCAGATTATCATCCTTCTGACCATCAGTTTCAGAACTCACCAGTGTATTACCAGTCAGAGGGGAGCAGGGCTGCGGCAGCTGTGTTTATGTAGCTTCTTGTTGTCTCTCAGTGTCACACTACCTTTTTTCCTTCTGTTGTTTATGCTGATTAGGCAACACAGTGCAAATTCAGTGCTGACCATCACCCAGTGAGTCGCTGCAGTCAGCACAGGTGCCCCCAGGGATGTGTGCTCTTCTCCCCTCTACACCAATGACTGCACCTCAGGGGACCCCCCTGTTATACTCCTAAAGTTCAAAGATGACACAATGGTCATCGATCTCATCCAAGACAGTGATGAGTTGGCCTACAGATGGAAGGTTGAACAGCTGCCCCCCTGCTACCCAGACTCAGCAGCACTGTATCAGCAGTGCCATCACCAAGAAGGCACAGCAGAGGATGTACTTCCTGCTCCAGCTCAGGAAGTTCAACCTGCCCCAGGAGCTGCTGATACAGTTCTACAGAGGAATCATGGAGTCTGTTCTCTGCTCATCCATCTCTGTCTGGTTTGGCTCAGCAACCAAACAGGACAAGTACAGACTCCAGCAGACAGTCGGGACTGCAGAGAGAACCATCCGTGTCAGCCTGTCCTCCATGGAGGACCTGTGTAGTGGTTTAAGTTACACATAACGCCCGTACTGGCATCT
>NW_018128470.1:0-8323 GCF_001952655.1 Monopterus albus
TCTATCCATCCATGTATTTATTTATTTACTTATGCACTTTTAACTTTAGCAAAGTCACTTTTTATCAGTAGTAGCACATGAACAATTCTAGGGCATAAGTGTAAAGCCAAGCACAGAGTAGGACAACATAAGGGATAAACCTGGTGTTCACAAAGGTAAGTTTACTAAAGGTGAAAGAAACCAGGAGCTTTGTGTGGAGGATACGTAACACATGCAGCCCAACAATCTAAAATACATGGAATTAAGCACAGACCACTGAGCAAGGATGTCTTCTCTCTGATGAATAGTAAGCTGACGTACAGTAGAAGGAGGGATGCATTTGTTCCAAATGCTATATACACCATTGAAAATACAATAAAGCACACATGCATTTCGGGGATGGAGATCTCCACTCTTTTTATTGGTCTGAGATTGGCTCTGGGTTTGTTTGAGCTGAACTCAGCCTTTGCCTTAAATTTTTGTTGGGATGGTGTGAAACAAAGTGCTGGGTGTGTGGTTAGAGCTGATGGGTTTATTACTGACGCTTCATCTGTGAAGTGTGAGCTGCTGGGTACAGCTCGTCCACCTGCATTCTCAGTGGATGGTGACTATGTTATTGGAGGTGTTTTCTCCATACACTATAACACACAGACAGTGAAGCATAACTACACCGCCAGGCCTGAGCCACTGCAGTGCACAGGGAGGTTAGTAAGAGGGAGAAGTGGGGGATAAAAGGATGTGACTGTGTGGGACTGAGCTGTTTTTGTTCATATTTTGTTCATATAATGATAATTAAAATCTTTTGCAATGCATTTGTGTAGAATTGAAAAGTAAAATCAAATATTTTCTTTTCTTTTTATTTCACATTGACATCCAAATCAGTGGGCCTATTAGGTCATAAACATTGCAAATATTATATTCACAAATATGTTAGAATGTAGCTATGTGAAAAAGAAGCACTTTTGTGTTTCCTAACTAAAAGTATAGTTATGTTGGAGAACTTTGGTGCTTACAAATGCAGTGCAGCTTTCAGATGTTGTTCACAACTAGGAATTGCAATTGTCCTTCATTGTGTACTTTGTTAAAATTAATAACTGTTCTTATCATATACAGTCTACATTTCAACAGTAACTTGAATATCTGTTTGCAGTATTGATGCTGTAGTACTTAAAATCTCACGTGTAATGGTCTTTGCCATTGAGGAGATAAACAAGAGTACAAAGCTGCTGCCGGGCATCAGGCTCGGTTATCAGATCCATGACTCCTGTGCTTCAGTGACTGTGGCAGTGCATGCAGCATTCCAGCTTTCTAATGGCCTGGACCCTGTGTTTTATACTGGTGCCAATTGCTCAAAATCTAGTACAGTGATGGCTGTTGTTGGTGAGTCTGGGTCCACACCATCTATAAGCATTTCACATGTCATCGGACCCTTTAATATTCCTCAAGTAAATATTTTAAATTACTGCCAAACTGTGTTTAAAATATGCCCATGTTGCTTTGACTGTCCTATTACATAATTATCCTACTGAAACAAGAGTACAAAGCTGCTGCCGGGCATCAGGCTCGGTTATCAGATCCATGACTCCTGTGCTTCAGTGACTGTGGCAGTGCATGCAGCATTCCAGCTTTCTAATGGCCTGGACCCTGTGTTTTATACTGGTGCCAATTGCTCAAAATCTAGTACAGTGATGGCTGTTGTTGGTGAGTCTGGGTCCACACCATCTATAAGCATTTCACATGTCATCGGACCCTTTAATATTCCTCAAGTAAATATTTTAAATTACTGCCAAACTATGTGTTTAAAATATGCCCATGCTGCTTCGACTGTCCCATTACATAATTATCCTACTGCGTTCCTTCTCTTCAGGTGAGCCACTCTGCCACTTGTGCATGCCTATCTGATAAGCGTCAGTACCCGAGTTTCTTCAGAACAATCCCCAGCGATCAGTTCCAGGCTGTGGCACTGGCCAAGCTGGTGAAACACTTTGGCTGGACTTGGATAGGTGCTGTCCGGTCAGATTCAGACTATGGGAATAATGGCATGGCGTCTTTCCTGGATGCAGCGCAAAAAGAGGGGATCTGTGTTGAATACTCTGAATCTTTCTATCGGACCCACCCACGTAGCAGGATCCAAAGAGTGGCTGATGTTATCCGCAGGTTTCTACATCTCTTGACTGTGCTTGTATTTCCTGTGCTGGCACTGCATTTTTGTACACGAAACCACAAGATTCAGTCAAAGAGAGGATTAGATGATTATTTTAATATTTCAGTGACAAATTGGGAGCTATTTTTTTACTATCATACAATAAAAAATAGTAATTGAGACAAAATTATATATTCTGCACACTAAAAAAAGTTTGTAGATATTTGTGTTATTAATTTAGAGACAGATTTCAAATCAATTTCAAATAATTGTATTTATTGGAATTCCTATGTACATTGTATTGTATAATAAAATGCACTGTAATGTTCTTGCAGTTCAACAGCTAGGGTTGTTGTGGCATTTTAGCCTTCCGGTGACATGGGCATCCTGCTGGAGGAGCTGTCTCGTGAGCCTTCCCCACCTCGCCAGTGGATAGGCAGTGAAGGCTGGATAACCCATCCAGACATGCTGAGGTTCACGTTCTGTGCTGGAGCAATCGGATTTGCCATTCAAAAATCTGTCATCCCAGGTCTGAGAGACTTCCTGCTGGACCTCTCTCCCACTAAAGTTGCAGCTTCTCCAGTTCTGACTGAGTTCTGGGAGGATGCATTCAACTGCAGGCTGGAACAAAGTACAAAAGTTGAGCTAATTCCTTGTGGTTGTGCTGTTTTGTTCACTTTATGACTACAGTGTTATATAAATTAAATATATATGCGTATATAAATTTCAACAAGGTGCATTTGATCATTTTAATAGGAAAAATATAATCAAGAAAGGAACAATGTAACATAATTTTCAAGGATAAACAACCTGCCCCTGTCTCTATGTTTTTAGGTTCTGCCACTGACAAGAAGGTGTGTAATGGAAGTGAAGACATACGGAAGCTCCAGAGCCCGTACACTGACACGTCTCAGGTCCGATCCGATAACATGGTGTACAAGGCTATTTATGCAATAGCACATGCCATTCATAATGTTGCCACAGACAAGAGGGTGTGTAATGGAAGTGAAGACATACAGAAGCTCCAGAGCCCATACACTGACACGTCTCAGGTCCGATCCGATAACATGGTGTACAAGGCTATTTATGCAATAGCACATGCCATTCATAATGCAGTGTGTCAGGAGACAAATTCTACACCTCAGTGTGACAAACTCACCAGGACAGAGCCCAAACAGGTCAGTTAAAGGGAATAAATGAACACTCAAGCTTTTGTTTAGCTGTAATCTTAAAATCAGAATCAGCTTTATTGGTGATTATTTTTATTATGTTGAAAAGACAAGGAATTTGATTCTGGTACAGTGGCTCTCAGTGTGGTTTCAGACAACAAGAAAAGGTATGTGCATTGAAATAGGAAGAAAAAGAAACAAGGACAAAGGGAAGAGACAACAATGTTTTCAAAAAAAATGTATACATCTATACAATGTGAAAGAAGAGCTTTGGACAAATATATACAGTGGTTTTATTTACAAGTTATTGTACTGGAGGTGTTTGCTGTAACCCTGTTATACAAACTGTGGAATTTGTTTTGTGCCAACAGAATGAATATTGCTATGGATGTAAAGTACTAAAAGTAGAAGCAGGGTTTTTTTCAATAAGGACTTATAACAGATTGATATAGCTGATCTCGGCATAAATTAGTGACTCTGACTTGCCCATAGGAGTGAGTGTGGTTGTCTCTTTCTTAGTGTCAGCCCTGTCATAGACTGGTGACTTGTCCAGGGTGTACCCTGCCTCTCGCCCAGTGTCAGCTGGGATTGGCTCCAGTATCACCCCACCCTCTCCGCAACCCTCTTCAGGATAATCAGTATAGATAATGGATGGATGGTATACAGTGTTTGTGTGACCGGATGCCTGGAGGACTCCCTTGACTTGGAGAGTGGTCACGATGACCCAGTACTAGCAAGTGAAGAAGACAGGATGTTGAAGAAGGAGTTATGGTCAAAATAGAATTTGGAATGTCATGGAGAAGATAAAAGTGATCTGAAGAGATCCTCACACACATGCACACTCACACCCACACACATATACATGTACTCAGATACATGAGACAAAAGTATATAGTGATCAAGATTTCAGCTCGACTTATGTTGCGTCTTCTTTACTTAAGTTTGTGAAAAGTTACAGTAAAAGTCAGATAAAAATCTGCAACAACAGACATGGATCAGCTGCTAATAAATGTGATGGTCCAGGGGAAGAAACTGTCCTTGTGTCTGGTTGTTTTGCGTACATTGACCTGTAGTGCCGTTCAGAGGGGAGGAGTTCAAACAGTTTGTCACCAGGATGTGAGGGTCCTGCAGAAATCTTCTCTGGCCTCCTTCTGACCCATTAGGTATACAGGTCCTCCACGGAGGGCAGGTTTACACAAAGGGTTGTTTCTGCAGTCATGACTGTCTGCTGGAGTCTGTTCCTGTCCTGTTTGGTTGCTGAACCAAACCAGACAGAGATGGATGGGCAGAGAACAGACTCCATGATTCCTTTGTAAAATTGAAGCAGCAGCTCCTGGGGCAGGTTGACCCTCCTGAGTTGGCACAGGAGGTACATCCTCTGCTGTGCCTGTGCTGACAGTCCGGGTGCTAGATGTGAGTTTCCCCAGCTTCACCTCCTGCTTCTTGTTTGTGATAAACTGACAGGTGTGGGCAGGCACAGTGAGTTGGGTGAGTTTGGAGTGAAGTTTATCTGTGATGATGATGTTGAACGTCAAGCTGAAGTACACAGAGAGGACCCATGTATAAGTCCCTGGGGAGTCAGGGTCTTGCAAGGTTGTAATGCAGGGCCATGTTGACTGTGTCATCCACTGACCTGTTTGCTCAGTAGGCAAACTGCAGGAGGTCCAGCTCTGAGCCTGTGATGTCCTGAAGGTGAGTTATCACCAGTCTCTCAAAACACTTCATGACTACAGATGTCAGGGCGACAGGTCTATAGACATTCAGTCCACTGGTGGAGGGTTTCTTGGAAACTGGGATGATAGTAGAGCACTTAAAGCATGTGGGGACTACATAAGGCTCCAGTAATCTATTGAAGATCTGTGTGAAGATGGGGCCCAGCTGATCAGCAGCAGAAATCTACAATTTATGAAAGGAAACATTCTTTTTTTTTGTACAATTTTTGTTTTATTCTCACAGATGCTTACTCAGCTGAAGAAAGTAAATTTTTCCCAGAATGGTTATCATGTGTCATTTGATGCCAATGGGGATCCTGTGGCCACATATGAGCTGGTTAACTGGCAGAAAAGTGAGAGTGGCAGCATTGTGTTGGTGACCGTAGGGTATTATGATGCATCACTGCCACTGGGCCAGGAGTTACATATCAACAGGAACCTCACCTGGGCAGAGGGCAGCACACAAGTGAGGAGCAATAATATAGCATTAAATCTTGGTGAAATGAATCATACCAGTTCTGTAGCAAAAATACAAATCTGTGTCATTTTATCTCTATGTACTGTATGTGGCAGGTACCTGTGTCAGTGTGCACTGACAGCTGTCCTCAAGGAACTCATAAAGTGCTGCAGGAAGGAAAATCCATCTGTTGTTATGATTGTGTCCCATGTCCTGTGGGAGAGATCAGCAATGCTACAGGTAAAATAAAATGGTTTCTCATGCATGTCAACCATATCAAATGTGTTACTGCTAAAACAATGTTTTGATTTACTCTTTCAGATTCCTCAGATTGTTTCCCTTGTCCCAAGGAGTTCTGGCCTAATGCAAACAAAGACACATGTTTCCCCAAGCTTGTAGAGTTTCTTTCCTTTGATGAGGTCCTAGGAATCATCCTGGCTGCATTCTCAGTTGGTGGTGCCTGTCTGGCCATTATAACAGCCAGTGTATTCTTTCGACACAGAACATCTCCAATTGTCAGGGCCAACAACTCTGAGCTGAGCTTCCTGCTGCTCTTCTCCCTGACTCTCTGTTTCTTATGTTCATTAACTTTCATTGGAGCACCCTCCGAGTGGTCCTGCATGCTGCGCCACACAGCGTTTGGGATCACCTTTGTTCTCTGTATCTCTTGTGTTCTCTGTAAAACTATAGTGGTGTTAATGGCCTTCAAAGCGACACTTCCAGGCAGTAATGTGATGAAATGGTTTGGTCCTCCACAGCAAAGAATGACAGTAGTGTCTTTCACATTTATTCAAGTGTTAATATGTACTATTTGGTTGGTTGTTAGCCCCCCTTTTCCAATGAAAAACCTAACCACATACAAAGAAAGAATCATCCTGGAGTGTGCATTGGGCTCAGCTGTTGGGTTCTGGGCTGTGCTTGGGTACATTGGCCTACTGGCTGTCTTTTGCTTTGTGTTAGCCGTCCTAGCCCGGAAACTACCTGATAACTTCAATGAAGCCAAGTTTATCACGTTCAGCATGTTGATATTCTGTGCAGTCTGGATCACTTTTATCCCAGCATATGTCAGCTCTCCTGGGAAGTTTACTGTGGCTGTGGAGATATTTGCTATTCTGGCCTCCAGTTTTGGTTTAATACTGTGTATATTTGCTCCAAAGTGTTTTATCATATTGTTTAAACCAGAGAAGAACACCAAGAAACATGTAATGAACAAAACTGTATCTTAGTACCTACTATTTCTGAGGTTTGGAAATAGTTCAAATGGATTAAAGCTGCATTTTTAGCACAAATTTAGATACACTATACTAAACCCTCCTCCCCACTCTGCTGTCTTCAGGCCTTGTGTTTATTTCTTGCCCTCTATGGTGGCCAGTGTTGTTTAAATCCACACCACACATTTTCCACATCCCCACTGATCTGAGGTTATAAGAGGTATTTTTCAAACCAATATGGCTCATTTCAAAGACAGATCGTGGAAGTTACCTATGCAGGTACAACCCAGGATGGGAGCAAAATTCTTAGATGTAACAGGCCACAATCTTTAGCACAGAAAAATTGTGATAAGGAGTGGGGCAAAACTAGGTTTTAATGTCAGTTTGGCATGTTTGAGATGTGAGCATTACAGTCATCTGAATTACTAAAATTTGTTGCAGATCAGAATCAGAATCTGCTTTATTGGCCAGGTGTGTCAGACATAAGAGGAATTTGACTCTAGTACATCGGCTCTCATTGTGCATGTACGTGCCCATGGAAAGGGCAAGTAAACAGTAAACCAACATAAGGCTGTGTAGTATAACAAAATAACCAGTATTAACAAGCAACAAACAGTGCAAACAATGCAAAATAAACTGTATAAACAGGCAGTAAACAATGCAGACAGACAAAGGAATGCTCATTGTGAATGAGATAAATAGGAATGAAGATGTGGCTTTCTTCCTTCTAAATGTGTAAATACCAGCTAGCTAACATGTATATGGTAGCATCACAAGGAAGCTAATGTTAGCATTTCAATTTTGTGCCTTTGTATTGAATTACTGTGGCTGCAATTTGGAGTCATTCCAACTGACTGCAATGTTAATGTTTTGTTGTTCGATTAGTGGAAACCAGCATATTGTCCTAGACTAGCAAATTAAGTAATTTTGCTCAGTTTTCAACCAGGCCATATGGTTAGTTTAAGTTGGACATAACACTGCAGTCCATGTAGCATTTTAGTGAGAAGATTTAAAAATGTATGCCACCAACATAAATATAAAAGTGAGGAGTTTTTCAACTATCAAACTGCAACATGTAATTTCTTGTTTCACAAATAACTTATGGTTACCTTATAATGTTGTGTACATCAAGTATGTAACACTGAATGTGATGCGATAGTGGCTGGAACATTAGTACTCTATCAATATTACTGGGAAAAAAACATTCCTTTGTATAATCTGCTTGTGTTACTTCTTTAGGTATGAAAAAGGACCTGTCTCGCTGTAATGCCACTGAAAACCATGGTCTATATATTCCATATGCGCTAGTTCTGAAGCTGGTTATTACTGAGCTACCTGACTGCTGTAGTGGTTAAAAACAAACAAGGTACTAGTCCAGAGGTAATATGTAACCGTTCCATCAAAGAAGGATTGGCAAAAGTCTGCACAGACACCAAATTGACCTGGGTAGCAGCCCTTCCTATTGTGCTCTTTAACCTCAGATCCACACTAAATACCCCCCTGAATGTCAGCCCTCATGAAATCCTGACAGGAAGAAAGATGCCCTGTCCGTTCACTGTTGCCCCTACAGACTCCCCACCAGCATTAGTACAACATGAGGCCTTGTGTGAATATGTGCACCGGCTCATGACCCAACTGATAGGTCCTTGACA